>NW_021680642.1:246546-367332 GCF_001412515.2 Diachasma alloeum
GGGGGGGGGGACTCCCGAGGGGGTAATCATAGGGGGGGAGTCCCGAGGGGGTAGCCATAGGGAAGGATTCCCGAGGGGGTAGGCGTCTTAATTCGAGTCTGAATTTTGTGTCGCCAGAAGTCGATTTGGAACTTTATACTATAGAGATTTACATATATATCTCTCTATATTATAAAATTCCAAATCGACTTCTGTTAAGACATGAAATGGTGATAATTGCGGGTCATAAGGGTCATAAGAGTCATGAGGGTCACGAGGGTCATAGATGTGCTAAGGGTCACGAGGGTCATAGAGGTGCTAAGGCTCATAGGGGTGTTAAGAGTCATAAGGGGCATCATAGAGGGGCTAAGCGTCATAAGGGTCACAAGGGTCATAGAGGTGCTAAGAGTCATAAGGTTCATACAGGGGTTAAGAGTTATGAGGGCCACGAGGGTCACAGATGTACTAAGGGTCTTAAGGGTCACGAAGGTCATAGAGGTACTAAGGGTCATAGGGGTGTTAAGGGTCATAAAGGAGCTAAGAGTCATAAGGGTCACGAGGGTCATAGAGGTGCTAAGGGACATAAGGATCACGAGGGTCAGAGAAGTGCTAAAGGTCATAGGGATATTAAGTGTCATACGGGTTATAGAGAAGCTAAGGGTCATAAGGGTCACGAAGGTCTCAAAGGTCACGAGGGTCACAGGGGCTCTAAATGTCATAGAGGTACTAAGGATCCCGAGGGTCATAGGAGGGCTAAGGGTGACGAGGGTCTTAGGAGCGCTGGGGGTCACGAGGGTCATAGGAGTGCTAAGGGTCACGAGGGTCATAGGGGTGGTAAGGATCATAAGGGTCATGGGGGTTCTAAGGGGGCTGCCCATATATGGGTGGATGCCCATATATAGAGGGGTGCTAATATATGGGGGGGTGCCCATATATGGGGGGGTACCTATATATATGGGGGGTGCTAATATATGGGGGGTGCCTATATATGGGGTGCCCATTTATGGGGGGTGCCCATATATGGGGGGTGCCCATATATGGGGGGTACCTATATATGGGGGGTGCCCATATATGGGGGTGCCCATATATGGGGGTGTCCATATATGGGGGAGTACCTATATATGGGGGTGCCCATTTATGGGGGATGCATATATATGGGGGTATCCATTTATGGGGGGTGCCCCTATATGGGGGGGAATTATACGTATGTGGCCTCTTATAGTAAAGTATGTATAGAGCTATCGGAAAAACCCTCCCGGTCACACCCACTCGGTCACACGGGGAGGGGGGAGCGAGCGAAGCGAGCGGGGTGGAGCGAAGCCCCCCTGGGGGTGGCTAGCGGAGAGAGCAGGGGGCGTAGCCCCCTAGTATATTGTAACGAACACGTGGGGATGTTCGTTAGGAACACTAAAAACGATCTGGAAACAGCGAGACTCCTACGGCGTTGAATTAAAATCCGTGAGTAAGAATCCTAGAGCGAGAGAGTGAGAGTCCCTTATCCAGTTCCGAGTGGCTTATTTTTGGTTAGAGTTATCGGTTCCGTTTATTAGTAAAGATTAGTAATTACGCGTCTTTGAGGGCCCAGAAAAATTATCGTGAAGAAGGGCCAAAATTATAGAGTCACCCGGTTCTCTTTATGGGGTTCACCCTATTGTTAATCTTGCGGGTAATCGAATAGGTCCGGCTGAAATGCCGGCGCTCCAATTTCGTTGGATTTTCAGGGGTTAATTGGTTACGTTTTTGTTTTGGGTGGAAGGTCGTTCGGAGCGAGTGCAACCATCGTCTCCAACGAATCGCCAGGTTGCCTTTGGGTTTTTAATGAGAGAAACGAGTTGAGCAGGAATTAGTATTGTAGTCATAACAAATGCCGGTAACTTGTCTTTTAATTATCCGAACAACAATCAGTTCGGCCTAGTCTCGCGTAATAATTAATAAAAAGGAACTAGTTTTGTGTTAGGTGATTAGAGAAGAATTACGCGAAATTTGAATAATCGCGCCAGGACGTGAGAGTCGTGATTAATTGTTGTTAGATTCGCACCTTCGAGGGGCGTGTCCGCACCAATCAAAATTCGGGTGATTGAGCGGTGAATTCCGCGCTCTGAGGTATCTCGAGACGCTCGTGAGTTCGGTAGTTCGGCGTTGGCCCTTGACCTCACCGGAACTAGTGCCAGTACAGTGCCTATCCTAGGATCATAGTGCCCACTTTTTGATTATTGGATTTACACGATGGCGAAGAACACCCCAAAGAGGGGTAAGAAACCCAAAGTGAGTTTTTAGTTCGGTTTATTTATTTTTCCGAATTCATTTCGGCTTTTAGTTATTCGACTACGGGCTCTTCAGCCCCGTACGTCGCATTTCATTCCGTTAAAACGGTGATTGTGACGCTTAATCCAAATTGTGAGGTGCCGATTCCCCCCCTTTTCACTAATGATTGGGTGGTTTTCGTGATTTTTGGTGGGTTATTCAAGGGGATAATTATTCACATTTAATTGCTAGAGAGCGTCCATTCCCATTATACGTCGGNGTGATTGTGACGCTTAATCCAAATTGTGAGGTGCCGATTCCCCCCCTTTTCACTAATGATTGGGTGGTTTTCGTGATTTTTGGTGGGTTATTCAAGGGGATAATTATTCACATTTAATTGCTAGAGAGCGTCCATTCCCATTATACGTCGGTTTTTTTGCGCGTAAGAAATTCCACTCGTGTTCGAATTGAGTTGGTTCGCGTAGATAGTTAATTAAAATTAGGGTTTGTGGATCAATGTGTTCGGGGGGCTTCCTTGAGTAATTCATCTCAGGGTTTCCGAAAATTCGCTCTGCCGATTTCCGGATATTCCATTTGTGTTTTTTTATGGATTTCCAACCCATTCTCGCTGGCGTGTATGTCGTGTTTCTCGAGGGGGAATTCCTCCGACTCTCAACTCACCTCAGATACCCATCCACGTTTACATGTGGCTATTCTCGCTTCGGGCGGGCATTTTAGCGTTTAGAATTCCGCTCGGGGATTAATTAACCTGAGGCGGCTAATTATTGAGGGAAAATTTTTTTTTGGGTATTGTTGTCTTCGGTAGACTCTCCCGGACATTCTGGGTTCGTAATTTTTGACTCTGCCATTTTCGAGTTATGGCAAGTTGAGTTTTACGGAATTTCAGCCATTCTGGCTGGTACGAAAAATCGTNATGCATGCAATGCGATACCCACACATGCAGTACAATAGTACGTTAACCGCGCAGTGGTAAGGCGCCTAACAACTTACTACAAGCACACACTGCAGAGTGCTATTAACGCTTCATTTAACCGACATGACTGTTCATAGCCTAACTAACAGACAAACCGGTGAGATCATACACATTTGTATCAAACCAAAGAAACATTTTGATGTTATAAAAGGAGCTTTATAAAATCTACAATTACAACGCCAAGTCCTAACCTAACCAACCTCCTCATAATCCAACCCACAAATTGACGATAACTCACTTGGGCAACGGCCAAAAGAATATATATATTTTTTTTATTTTTCTATTTCATTGGTTTTATCGAAGTAGTTCTCGATTTGAAACCCCTCCTCTAGCCTGCCTCCCCTCCTTTACTTTTCCTCTCATTGTTATCTGCGGTATCAGGGCCATCTTACTCTTAGCTGTGCCCCATTCGAGCTAGGACTGCACGGAAAACCATGTAAAACCCCAGTCACACAGCCGGCCGATTGTGCAGTGCCCTAATGTATACATCTGTCACACTGACTAGATGGAGACACTAGGCCGCTACACCGTGCCTAGCGCCCCTAATTTTTGTGCGAGCGAGGTGTTCCTAAGCAGTCACCCATCCAAGTACTAACCCAGCTCAACGCTGCGTAGCTTGGATGTCCACCGGAGCAACACCTCACCCACCCGAAAATTGGGACTTCGAGAGAGGGTGGAGGAGTAACGCATAATAGGGGTTACCGGATACTAGTGCCCCGGAAAATCGTTCCCGGAAAATCGTACACGGAAACTCATTCGCCGGAAAATCGTATCCCAGGAAATTTGTTCCCCGGAAAAATGTTCCCCATTTCTTTTTTTTTCTGTCTCAATCCTCGTTTTGTTTGCATTCTTATTCCTCTGAATGACCAGTATTTACTTCTTGATTCAACCGGTATGTAATATTTCGGTATTATTGTGATTTGGGTTTGAGAGGAGAAGAGGGGCTCATTGAGAGATGGTATTATCGTATATCGAGTAGCGTGTTCATCAGGCTTACAGTTGTCAGTGTGGTATCGCTATTCGTAGGGACTTGTTGTTGCATAAAATCAATTAAAATGGTGGACATTGTTGCTTATTTGCTAAACCACTCTCAGTCACCAACATTTGCCTACCAGAATTACTGCGACAAAATTTATAAGATGCCATGGGCCGCAGCATAAATGCAGAGCCGAGCAGCAATATCCACCATTCTAATTGATTATATGCAACAAGTCCCTACGAATAGCGATACCGCACTGGCAACTGTACGCCTGATAAACACATCTCTCAATGCGCCCCCCTCCCCCTCTCACAACCAAATCACAATAATACCGAAATATTAAATACCAGTTGAATCAAGAAGTAAACACTAGCCATTCAGAGGAATAAGAATGCAAACAAAACGAGGATTGAGACAGTGTAAAAAGAGGAAATTTTCAAAGATTGAGATAGAAAAAAAAGAAATGGGTAACATTTTTCCGGGGAACAAATTTCCTGGGGTACGATTTTCCGGGGAACGATTTTCCGGGTACGATTTTCCGGGGAATATTTCTCCTAGAACCCATAATAAGGGAGGGTTGAAAATTTTACCCACCAAGGGAAGGGGGTTTCAGAGTCTATCTGAGCCTCCCGCATCCCTTCGTTCGCATGCATCAATTAAATAAAAAAATTAAATCGTTAAATAGAAATAAGAAATCTCGAAAATTGTGATTTAACAAGGGGTGGCAGGGGGATGCGTAATGGGGGACGGTTGAAAATTTTAGCTGACAAGGGGAGGAGGTTTCAAAATCTACCCGAGTCAACTCCATCCCTCCGTTCGCAAGCGCTAATTAAATAAAAAAATTAAATTTTTAAATTTAAATACAAATTTTGAGAATTTGGAATTTGCGAGGGGGTGGAGGGGTGACGCACAATAGGGGAGGGTTGAAAATGTTATCCAACAAGGGGGGCTTGCAGAGTCTATCTGAGCTACCACCATCCCTCCGTTCGCATGCATCAATTGAATAAAAAAATTAAATTGTTAAATAAAAACAAGAAATCTCGAAAATGGGGACTTCGAGAGGGGTTAGAGGGGGAATGTATAATAGGGGAGGGTTGAAAATTTTAGTCAACAAGGAGAGGGGGTTCGGTAAAATTTCCAATTCTCCCCTATTGTGCGTCCCCCTCCAGCCTCTCGTAAAGTCCATATACTCTCGTAAAGTTCATATATATAAAGAGTACCTTTCCCTGTTGCAATTCCAATACTTGGTATCTTAAACAAAATACAAACCCAGATACGAAGGCAGGTAGGATTTAGACCTACCTCAACGAATATTATATTCAACTCATGTGATCTCCAGCAGAACTCCGGTACGGATAAGAAGATGAGCGAAAAATGAGTTTCGCAATTAAAGTTGTAATATTTTCAGGCCAAAGCTCAGCCCTTGTTCGGCTGAGTCATAATTTTCGGGTCCGATTTTTGGTTAACCAATTTGTCCGGTTAATTCATAAAATTTGTATTTTATTTCCTCCGGATAAATTTCAGTAATTTTAGTTGATTCTAATTGATATTTTGTCGACTCTCGAAATCTCGAAATAAGTACCATTTTCTCCTTTCGAGGTATTTCTATTATTTCTCTCGGCCTCCGAAAACCTGAAGTCATCGCATTTAGTTTTCGACGTATTGGTTCAAAGACCGTTGTATTATTGTACTTATTTTCAGAGGGATTGTAGCGTATGTCGGCGCTCGAGTTTTGTCTTATGCCGGGTCACCTTTAGTCAGTTGCCGGCTGTGTTGTTTTCGTTTCCCAGGGCAATCCCTCTCTCAATAGCCGTTGACTTGGATGCTTATTCTTGCCACTTTAGGTGGACACGCTATTGCCTCGGGGTGATAGTCGATTTCTGCGCCGCGGTTAGTTTGACTCATTGGTAATTGTACTAATTATTTTACCGTGTGACTTCTTTTGTTGACTGCGGATTATTTGACGACTTTCGATTATTATTTTATCTTGACTAGTATTTTATAGTTTGGCGTATCGGGGCTAGGGAATTGTATTGTATTGAGTCTTTAATCGTTTATTTATTATTTCGTAACTTGTTTTTGTGTTTTATTTCCGAGAACGGAATGCTTAGAATATCGAGAATAAGACGGGGTTTTATTCATTATATTTGATTTGTAATTAGATTTTCGACTTTGAATCATTTTATTAAATGTATGGTTACTCCGCATTTCTGACTTCTTTGTGGTAATTTGTAACCCCGTCATTTGAAAATAATTTTTCTTTCGTTGGTTGATTTCATGGATTTTGAATTTCAGTTTTTGTGCGTTTTGAGAGAAAACGTACTGGCGCCCAACTTTTCGGGATAAGATTGGTCGCCGAGGGCTGCGTCTTTTCGCATCGTTCCGCAGAGATGCGAAAGACGTCACAATATATACGGAATTTATTTTTATTCATTTTATTTATTTTGTTTCACTTTTGCATTTTTTCAAATTATTATTTTTTATTATAGATATATGGGAATTTTTCCCATATATGTATGTGACGTATTGGGATCGATTAGTACGTCGATTTAGTTAGTAATCATATAAAATCATAATATAACTCACAACGTCACATCTATAATTTTGGTTTTTTGCAAACATTTCCAGGTGCACTCAAGTCAATTGAAAAATTTTCAGTATAATCATAGAAGTATGCGAATTCATATCAATGAGGAAGGCGACATAAAAAATTCAACCTAAGTAGCATCCGCGAGATTAAAGGCTTACGTTTACATTTGCCGCATCGCAAAACATTGGGAAATTGATTTTTATGTTTTTTTTGACGTTTCGTAAAATATATGCTAATTGAACACTTGTTCGGCTGCAAATAAAATGACTACCTTGAAATTCAGCCGAAATATGGAAAAGATAGCTCTAGTGGAAAGTTACCGGCCGACTTGTGTGCTCAATATCTCAGTGGCGCTCCTAACGGCCTAACGTGTTACGTGCCATCCTCACTGAAGTATAGAAATCGCCTACACTGATTTTTCATACACAAATGATACACAGAGAAAAAAAATCTCAATGATTTTGTAGTCAGATCCCCCCATTTATTCATGACTGTTTATCATTCAGTACTAGATGATGAACTGATCAATAAATATTGATATTTTTCAATTTTTCTTTGCAGTGGATTAGCAAAACTGTTGTCGAACGTGTATCAATTGAAATTGACAACGTGTGCTCAGCCCTCAGTCGTCATGGTCTAACTGACTCTCAGCCTGGCCATGTAGGCCTTGACAGACTCAGAAAGCTCGCTCAATCTCAATCTTTAGCAGTACCAACCCTTCCAACTCTCGTCCAATTCCTGGAATTATCGAATAATCAAGATTATTTGGTGAAGAGAATAAAGCAATTAGCGAAGGGCGGATCGATGAGTGAATTCAAGTGGAACAGTGGAGGATCGTACAATGGGAAACCGTGGGATCCGAGTACACCAACAGATACAGCTGTAAATATAAAAATTTATAATTATTCAATTTAGTCGTGGAGCAGTGTACTTTACCTGTCTATACTTGAGAAGGAGAAAACTGTCAAGCCCCACCTGCGTATAAGACTGATCTCCTTTCTGCGGTATGAACAGGTTTATTCCTTAAAGGTCTTAAGTTACTTCTTATCTTACGAATGAATAGATCTAGGAGAATTAGTTAGAAAACCCTGTTTGTTGAAAATTTTACACCTTAAGGACAGATGTTTTATTTCTTGCAGTGTATGAAGCCTTCTGGAATGATTTTAATTATCGTTCCTTAGCCTCTGCTGAATTGGATACTCTCGATCACTTTTTCCTCAGCTGTCCAGTTACGGTTAACTTTCGTGCGGTTCGTCTTGATGGGTTTTTTCACTTTTCTAAACGTTCATTAGGAAATATCATTTTCAATACCTATATTAGCAAAGTTAAAGTTATCTGTAAATTTACTCTAAAATGTTCAATTTTCATGCGAAACATTGATCTGCTGACTGTCCCACTACGCTCTATGCAAAAATGATCAAGGTTCTGTGCATGTTAGTGCAGCAGTCATTATCTTCCATTTCTGGTATTCCTAAATAAGACCACTAGTTCTTCGTGATATTTTTCCTTTTTCTTTTTCTCAATTATTGCTTCCTTTATTCATCTAATGATGCCAAATATGAAAATTCTTGTACAAATACTTCGTATGTTACCTTCCCCTCCAATGGGGCTATGTATCCTATATGCAAAAATAAATAATGAAAAATGATGAGATCTTGCTGCGCGACTGCTATGAGGATCCATGAAGTTCCCAGGATAGCAGTTCTATCTTAGTTCCATGTTCCTCATCTTTCATGTCCTCTGGACTGGTTGAGAGTTCATACAGACTTACATTTCAACTTTTCTCTTCTCCTGAACACAATTTTCATCAGCTAAAAGCAATGTTGAAATTTTCCTTCATCGTGTGTATATCCCTTACTTTTTTTAAGTATTAAATTTAATATGTTTCTCGAGAAAATACAGTAAATCACGGTTTAGAAATCAATTTTGTTATAAAAAACAAGTACTTATATACGTACTTCATAAAATCAATCCTGTTAGCGATGAATCCCTGGGTTTTGATTTTCTTAACACATTTATTCTCTTGACCCATTCATCTCCATTTTCTGAAAAAAAAATTGAGTCAATAATTAACTTTGTCGACCATTTGTAAATCTCGCCTATTTTAACAAACTCATGCCAGATAATTGATGGCAAATCGGAAAGACGAGAAAAGCGATTGCCACAGTCAAATGAGGAAGAGAAGTGCAAAGATCACAACGGTTAAAGCAGAAAGAGGAGTGAAGTGATTAAAGGGTCCAATGGAGGAGACCACGTGGAGCGAAAATAATCGGAAACAGTGCTGCCATCGCAAGATTTTCAGTGAAGATTCCGACGAAAGGTGTCCCTCTGGTGAAAAAATGAAGAATAAAGAATGGTTGAAAGAATACTGTTTGATGAGATGGCCTGGATTGGTTGAATGGATGAACGATGATTTAGAAAGTAATGGATTTCGGGAGTTGATGCGCGAATTGAAATAATCACTGCACGTGGTTTCAACAAAAAACGGATATTTTCACTAAATAGCAGCTTAAATAGTTTCAATGAGTCAATTATGTACAGAAAGAAATAACACAATTAATAAACTGAGCATTGTTTAAACAATAATGAGCTGTACTATAATGAGCGGAATGATAATAGATGAAAAAACTGAGCGGTCGAATCTACACGTGGTGTGCGAAATCACATCCGGAAAAAACCAGTGAGTCGGGCGCGATGCGTCGTTGTGCGTGTGCGGGGTGGGGTGAGAAAATTCAGGAGCTGTCCGTAGGGTACCGCCCTCGAAGGTCAGCCGAGCAAGTGTGTCGGTGTGAACCCGTTATCGACGGATTTCCAACATTCTCTCCCGCCATCAGCACCTTTCAAGTTGGTGATCTGATTCTACGGTAATGACCTGTTATGATGAACTCTAACAAAAATAAAATCAAAATGTTCATGATTAAATATGAGTAGGTAATGTTCACCCAATGAGCTGAGGTGTCGATGAGCCTTTCTTGGTTTTGCTGACCAGATACGAGGACCTGGAAACCAACCATGTGAAAGTGGTGAAACCGTTAAGCCGGGCCCCTGATACGAAGTGTAACCTTTGAAGTGATCCTGATTTTTTGTAGTGAACTGTAGATGAGCTGATTAAACCCAGAATTAAGGTCAGAGCAGCGCTGATGACTGACCTGAGCATCTTGTGTGACGTTGCGGAGCTAATGGATAACTTAGGCCCAAGGCTGAAACCTGAGAACAGTACTGAAGAGAGGGCTTGGGAAGCGCGCTTGTCGTAGCAGAGCTGATGGATGAACTAAGCCCAGAGCCGAAAAATTGAGAGCAGCGCTGATGAAATGACCTGGGCAGCTCGCGTGACGTTGCTGAACCGATGAATGACCTAAGCCCAGGGCCGAAACTGAAACAGTGCTGATGAAATGCTCTGGGCAGCTCGCATGACGTTGCAGAGTCGACGAATGACCTAAGCCTAGAGCTGAAACCTGAGGGCAGCGCTGCTGAAATGACCTGGTCAGCTCGTGTGACGTTGCAGAGCCGATGAATGACCTAACCCCAAAGTCGAACCTGAGAACAGTGCTGAAAATTAAATGAAAAGCTGAAATTTTGGTAGCAGCTGAAAAAAAAGCATATGGAGCTGAAATTTTATGGTCGCTGAGAAATAGCCAAGAGCCAAAAAATTGAGAGCCGTGCTGATGAAATGACCTGGGCAGCTCGCGTAACGTTGCAGAGCCGATGAATGGCCTAAGCCCAGGGTCGGGACTGAAGCAGTGCTGATGAAATGACTTGGGCAGTTCGCATGACGTTGCAAAGCCGACGAATGACCTAAGCCCAGAGCCGAAACCTGAGGGCAGCGCTGATGAAATGACTTGGGCAGCTCGCGTGACGTTGCAGAGCCGACGAATGACCTAAGCCCAGGGCCGAAACCTGAGAGCGGCGCCGTTGAAATGATCTGGATGATGCGAAGAGCAGAACCTTCAGAGTAGTGCCTTTAATGATTGGAGACGAGCGGCTCGAGATGACGTTGCCGAGCCGTGAGCAGACTGACGTGAGGAGGTGAACGTTATGAGGAGGACCGATGAATTATCTAAACGATTCGCGATGACGCTTCTTGAGCTGACTTCCTAGAAGAGCTGAACCTAGGAGATGCCTCTCCGATGAAACGTGGTTGCACAATGATTGGAGGAAATCTTATTCGGTTTCCTCTGCGCACGAGGTAGTCTGTGACGATCGTGTGATTCTGACTTGAACAGCTGCCTTGCTGGTCATGTCTGCTTGATGAGCTGGAGCTGGTGTGGGTGGATGCAGAAGTGAGTGATGAGATGATCCGCAGATATGGCATCGAAGTTTGGAACGGCAATCGCGATCGAGGTGCCGTCTGAGACAATTGTAGCAGAGGTAAACTATCTCTCCCTTGCCCTCTAGTGTGAGTCTTTTAAAATCTGAGCAGGCCGTGATGTAGTGCTCTCCCTCGTACTTGGAGCATGGATAAGTGTGCTTTGCACCAGGTGTAGCTGGCTGTGTAGACTGTGAGGGCTTAGTCTTCTGGGAGGTGTGGGTATCACCTCGAGCTGGTCTATGAGCGGCTTCTAGAGCTCCCTGGGGTTGAGTGATGAGCTGTGGTGAATCAACCTTGGGAGGCGAAGCTGAATTGCCGTGTTCCTCGAGGATTCGTTGAGCTGACTGAACTTGTGCGGGTTTGATGGCTCTCACAAGAGCGCCTTATGTGATTCCTGCTGATCCGGATGGGACGTCTCCGGACGGAGGGACCGTTGTGGCAACCTTCTCTGGTGTGAGTCCAAGCTGAGCCTCGAGTTCCTGAGTCCTCATCACCAGGGCACGTTCGTTGATAAAGTATAAGAGTTTCGTCAGGGATGGAAACTCAAGTTTGTCCTGGATCCTGGTCTCCCAAACCTTCCTGTCCTCATCGTTAAGGCGTGGAACCAGGAGATGGACCACCACTTGGCCCCAGTCATCAACTGGTGATCCGCGTTTCCTTAGCGCCTCAAGGGCTTCAGTGGTGGCATCGATTAACTCACATAGCTCTTGTGAGGGCCGAGCGTTCACAATCGAAATGTTCATCAGTCGGTCGAGGTGAATGTCAGTGAGCTGACGGCGGTTTCCCACAAAAGCGATGATGATGATGCTGATGCAGAAGTGGGAGATGGTTGAGCTGGTCCAATTGAATGCGTCGATGTCTCTCTCGCATTCATGCGTTGGTGAAGCCGATGACGTGCCTGAACGTACAGGTCCATCATCGACCCGAAAAATTCCTCCCGAAGGTAGGCTAGGACGCTCGCGTCCCCTAAAGCGGTTCCCTCAACGATTGCCTTGTGAGCTGACTTGACTTTGACTCAGTACTTGCACAGCATCTCCAGATCCTTCTGGAGCCCGGAGACACTACGCTGATACGAGAATTCCCTGAGCAGTTCCTGATGGAACGTCCTGATCAGCTCCGCTCGACGGCGAACCAACAGGACTCTATGGTGAACTGGATTCATCGTAAGAGTAGATAAGGCTTGGGTGGATTAGTAGCAGTGCAAAGAATCTAGTGAGGTGACAGTCACGAGACGTACTAACTTAGTAGTGAATAGAATTATCAGGGTGAGCAGACAGCAATCATTGAGGAGAAAAAAAATTTAATTCGTTGAGCAGTCCAAAAAAACTCAAAAAATGATGGGAAATTGTCTAGCAGAATCTATAGTGCGAAAAGAAGATCCAAAAAAAACAGGAGAAGCAGGAAAAGGAAATGCTACTTAGCCAGTTTGCACTAAATTGAGCTGAACCGGGTGATAGCTGGTTACCAGTAATAGGTTGAGCAGTCCAAGGATGGACTACGTCTGACTGATTCACGCGAGCCGCGGTGGAACCAGTCGCTGAGCACCACTGCCTCGGTAGAGTCTGTCGACGACGATTTATTTCAGCCGCCGAATGACCACCACTGCTGGCGTCGTTGAGGTTCACGTGCGACCAACCCAAAACCAACCCGAAAGACCAAACAATATTCCACAAATCCGGCTCGAAGGACCAAATTGTTTGATTAGATGGCCTGGATTGGTGGAATGAATGAACGATGGTTTAAAAAGTAATGAATTTCGGGAGTTGACGGGCGAATTAAAATAATCACTGCACGTGGTTTCCACAGAGCACTGTATATTGTTACTAAATAGCAGTTTAATATAGTTCCCTTCATCGCTAAAGGAACTATATATGGACTTCTGCCAGAAAATTTCTTCAAAGTTCTGGAAAAGATCCAGAACAATTTTTCCAACAATTTTTTCCTGAACAATTTTTCTTCTAACCTCGGCACAGGCTGGCTAATTATGGATTTAAAACTTTTTGGTACATCTCATATCTGAGTATAGATGACCAAGTAGATGTGCGGGACTAGTCATTTTGACCACCGTCCTTCTAAAGGCAATTAATTTTAAATTGATTTAAAATCCACGATGGGGATATGGATTGTATAGGATCCCAAAAAATTTGAAATTACTTTTCAGATTTTTTAAAAATAAATAATAGGTCCCGAAAAAATTTGAAATTACCTTTCAAATTTTTTTTTAATTTTTTGGGATTCTATACCATCCACGTCCCCATCGTGGATCCTGGGTAATGCTAAGAGCTGATAAGTTTCAAAATTTGAAGCCATACTATTCTCGTGCATTTAAAGAAAAAAACAAATGTGGCACGAACCACAATCAATTATTATTCCGAAATTCATATAATGCGTTGTGACGTTGAAACCAGATTAAACTAATTATTTCACTAAACTTTCAAATTATTTTCCCAAAATAATCCAGTTTCAACGGTCTTGTAGACTTAGATCACGTACAAGGTGGATTTTCCACAATAGATGCCTTTTGGCATTAAATTATCATTATTTATACTTACTTTTATTTTTGTTCGGGCCAAAGTATTATTAAATTCTATCAAAATTATTATTTTATCAATTAATATTCGATAATTAAATCTGTTCGGGCTAAATTACATTTGTTCGGGCTATTTTCTATTATTTAGGGCCAGATGAATCAAAAACGATATTTTCTAATTAAAAAAAGAAAATACTATTTATTCAATGTATTAAATTGTTGTTCGGGTCTTTTAACACAATATCGTCAGTGTAAAATTAAATCCAAAACTAATTACAAAAAAAATATTAATGAAAAATATTCCATAAAAGGAAGTACAACTGGTTATGTATTTGAGGCGTCCCTCAAAACACCACGCCTCCCGCTTCCCTAATTAGCAAAAATATAACTCCAAATGAATTTAAATTCCAAAAATATTCTTGTTATAATATTCTATATGATTTTACCTAATTTCCGGACTAATTCTGTGAGTCGATTCGTCGACAATTGCTCTGATATTCAAAGATGAAATTTAGTTAATTTCGATTTTCTCCAATTTGTCAAAATGGCCAATAATGGCGGAACTGAAGAAGCCAGTGACGCTAGGGATTTCCCACAGATTTTTTAATAATTCATTACATTTTTTGTTAATCAATCTGGGGAAAACAACGCTCTCAATTATTTGCTATAATATTTTAACCAGTTTTTTGGTGGATCGTTCTTCTTTATGCACGATATTCTCACTTAATAATTCCTTTCTATCACTGCGTAAATATCAATTGTACTTACACTGGGAAGGATTCACAATCAAATCGATTTCGCTTTTTTTTCTCTGCTTAGTCTGGGCTTGGTAATTTCTCCGGGTGGAATCACTCCTCAGACAGCTTCTGAGGTCTGATTATTATAATTTTCCTTACTTATTAAACTACGTAAATGTCTATTAATTAATCTAAGTCTTAAATTTCACTAAAAGTTTGTTGTCAGTTGTCGGTCATCACGCAAAGTGTCGATTTCACTAGCTTCCTCGTTGTTCCAGGTCAGTTCTTCTCTCCCATGTTATTTCCCACCGATCCGGACCATTCTTCTATTATTTCCGCCAATGGAGAGCATCCTTTCATTCCTCCTTTCATTTCTCCAATTCACCCTCGATCAGGATCGATTAGCACACCTTGACGGTTAAGGTAAAAGTTTGTTGAACTCTGATAGTGGGATCGATACCCTCTTTATCGATCCACACTCGACAATTAGTGCTCGAGCCAGTGTTTTTGACGGGAGCAGGTTTCCATTCATTTAAGCAGTTTCCTATGCTTCAATTACCCCAGAACCTCCAGAGTCAATTCCAGTACTTCGACGTAATGTCCTAGTCACTCTCCGGATCCTCCAGAATATTCGGAAAATCCTCATTCAGTTGCCTGTCGTACATAACTCCTGTCACAACAGTGGGCCATGTGAGTCGTTTGATTTTCACTTATTCTATCAGGTCTCTGGAGCTTTTCTCTAACTGTCGTTACTCTTCACGGTTAAGGGAATGATCTTGAGTCTCTTCTCGGATCTAGGGCTTCAATCTTAGCACTTAGATCCTGGATAACCCTTCGGGATGCTCTCCGGGCGATTCCACCTCTTCTCAGGCAACTCCATAGGACTGCGGGTTTCCGTCCACTGAAATGTCTTTGTTGGTGCTCCATTCTGCTTCTCCGGTCAACACTCGATAAAATCCGGCATAACTTACTAATATTTACAAATCTCCGAAGCTAATGGGTAAAAGAACGAGAGGGTATGCTCTCTCATTAACAACTAATTAATTTCCTTTTAATAACTTATTATTTCCCATTATTAATCCGAGTTTTTAAGTGACCTTTGTGACAATCCCCCGCGCCACATGAGGCATACTCCTCTTGTTCTTTCACCGACTCTGGTGACGTGTTCTTTCACAAAGAATCAACTTGAAATAACCAGCTGTACAATAAAATTACTCAGCAGAAGTAGACTGATGTTCAATTATTATACCATACCTAATTTTTCAAAAATGTTTAAATTACGGTAAAGTCAAAAGAATGTTCACTCGGAGTGAGGATACGTAGGATACTTGGCGCTATTTCCGGATCAGCTGAAATAAAAGAATTGCTAATCAGCTGAACAAGTTATTTATTACCTTCTCTTTCCAAGAGCATCTAGTCATTTCTAATACTAGTCAGTTCAGTGATTTCAAATTATAACAAAATTATATTATCATCATTCCGGGTTCTGAAGTGAGTCAATTGAGATAAGTCATCCCATTGTCTCTATGCTCTCGTAAATCATAGAAAAAAATGAATACTGAAAATTGTCATTATCAGAAATAGTTATGAAGTATCAACTTCAAAAAGGCCACTTTGGTGGACTAATACTACGGATTTCTTTTTCAGAGATTATTCTCACTGCTAATATTTCAATATCTTATATATCAATTGAAAAATTGAAGTAATATTAATTCAAACAAAGAAAAAAATCTTTCATGAATAACAACGAAACGAAATACTGACGTCAATTTACTCAACCCATCCCTCCGGGTATTTTGTAAGCTCATCATACGTGAAAGAACTACCTGAATACTAAGGTCTAGTGAATTTAAATAATATAATATAAAAAAAATCATCATTCACCCCTACTTTTCCCGGGTAATGTGTGAATAGTCAACATAAAGAAAAACAAAATGTTTAGACTTCCAGGACTATTGATCGAGAATCAGATACCATGACAATGTTATCTATTCAGAATACCTAATACATTGGGACTAAGCCAATCCTCATTATCATAGTAGTTCCAAAAATTCTATTTCTCAACAATCCCCAAATAAAAAAAATTGGAAAATAACAAAAGAACATTTCAATTCATACTCCTAGACCATAAGAGAAGCAGTCAATCCCCGAGGAATGGTTCTCTTATTTGCGGTGGCCCTGATCATGCTGCTGATGATGACTACACTGAGGGTAGGTCGTGATTTTATAATTCTTCCACCCGCACAGGTGGCAGTAATCTCAGGTGTTCGGATGGAGGCACCTCTGGGCTGCATGGTCGCCCCTCTCACCACGCCAATACAGCGGGATGCCCATCCTCCTGATTTTCTGAACCTTAGTTGGGTGAGCTCCATGCTTGCTGTGATCATGGTTATAGGGGCAGCCGCACGAGTGTCCAGGATCATCAAATTCTCCACATGAAGGTCCAACAGCTTCGCTTTCCTCCTCTGGTATCTCGAGATAGTCATTAGATATGACTCCTGCTACATCTTGGGGCATCTCCCCAGAGCCATCACTTTTTGGGAAAGCCTCTACCACATCCTGAAGTATCTCCTCGGGATCATCCATTCCTGGTGACATTATTCCTTCGATTTCTCTCTCAGGTGGTGAGTCCACGGGCTTATCGTTCTGAGGCTAGGCTGCAGTAGCATTCACAGGTGATCCCGACGTCAACGCTGGTGACAGGAGATCCTCTAAGGTTTGAAGTCATCGTATTTCCATTTGGGGTGATAAGGGTCCCCAATAATCGGAGATATTCCGTGTAGGAATAGGGAGATAGTCCCACATCTCCTCCTCAGCAGACTCTCTCGATGAGCTGTTCAAAGGGTCTTCGAGGGGATAGCTCAGTGTTTTTGGGCTCAACGACGACTTCAATGTATGGGGGTTGTTGCTTTTGGAGAGAGTTAGAGCAAGGCTCTGAGTCGTCCTATTGACTGTATTGCAGGTCGTTGGTTCCAATCATTTTCTTCACCATCGGAGTCTATGACTTCTCCACCACAGTCACTACAGTTCAAGTCATACTCATCACTGAAGTATCCGAGGAAGTCGAACTCTCTGAAGTCCTCCTTTTCCTCAGACTCAATACTTGCCACTTGCTCTTTAGGTCTAAGCCTCCGTGGGCTGAGCTGCTGGAGTGACTCTGGTCGTTTGCGTGGTCTACCTTGTTTTCTGGTTCCGGGTATTGGACTGGGGGTATGACTAGGACATGATTCTGGGGAAGCAGCAGCTCTGCCAAATTCACTGTTGGAATCAGCTGATCCAGCAGGTGTGGAATTTCTCTGCATGGGAAGAACTTGTTCTCCCCTCACTGACCAGCATGTCAGATGTTCCAGGCTGATTGTCCTCCGACCTCTCATCATTCCCTTGCTGAAGTGGCTCACCCTCCTCTTCTGGTTCTCCATCGCTTTTCTTATTCCCCGGGATACCTATTGATGGTGCAGTGTTGGAATCAATAGGATAAGGTAACAAATCTTTAATATGAATCCGGGGATAGACTTTTCCAGCCTCATCAATCAAGTCATAACAGACTGATGAATGAATCTTATGAATTCTGAAGGGCCTAACATACTTGGCAGCCAGCTTGGATGAATAATATTCAGCAGCTTGAGAAAGTTTATAATTTTTCCTCAAAACAAAATCTCCAGGTTTGAAAATAATTTTTTTTTGCCCTTGGTTATAATGACTAGTTTGCTTCAATTGTGCATGACCCAATTTCTTAAAAACCAAGTCATGCAAATGATCAAACTTTTTCATCCTTTCTGACCAAGCCTTGGCACCTCTCGGATTCACCTCTACATCCTTATCGAATGATCTCATCAATTTGTTCACATACTCCGGGTTTCGGGCAAAGTTCAGGAAAGGTGGAGAATAACCAGTGGTAGATTGAACTGCAGTATTTCTTGCAAACATCCATTCGGGCAGGAATACATCCCATAACCTCTGATTCTCCTTACAATAGATACTAACAATAGGCTTACTAGTGCGATTAAATCTCTCTACAGCATTGGACTACGGGTGGTAAGGAGGGGTTGTGACGAGGGGAATATTATGTTCTTTCAGATTTTCACACATCAACTGTCCGTAAATGCCGTGGCATTGTCGGACAGGAAAAATGTAGGACATCCCCACCTGCAAATTACCTGTAACCTAAAGGCCTCCCACAAAGTTGAAGCAGTACCTTTTCTCAAAACACATACTTTCACATACTTTGTGACCACATCTTGCATTACCAAAATGTAATTGAACCCTTTCTTACTAGTTGGAAACGGTCCCATCACATCAGCTGCCACTACTTTCCAAGGATATTCAATAGTTCACTCCTGCATTAGTCCCATCGGTGGTTGTTGAGATGTCTTGTACATTCGGCATTCCGGGCCTCCTCCGACATATCTGACGGTATCGGAGTATAATTCTGGCCAATAAAAAGACTGACTGACTCGATGATACGTCTTCTCAATGCCAAGATGTCCAGCTTCTGGAGGTCGCTGAGCATCCTCCATGACTTTGAATCTCATCGCAAGTGGTACCACCAACTTCCATGAGTTCAGATCTGGCATAAAAAGATCCAGAAAGAGATTGGGGCGATGGTAATACAACCTGTCTCCCACAACACATCAGTTCGGGTACTTATCCGGGTTCTCTGCAATATTTCTCTTCCTCTGAAGGTACCACAAATCCTCTGTATAAGTTAGATCATCAATATCCTCATACATTCTCGACAGGGCATCCGAGATCACATTTTCAGACCCCTTGCTGTATTTAACTTCCATGTTTAGCCCTTGCAAGGCAAGCGACCAGCGAAGTAATCTTTGATTGGCATCTTTTAAGTTCCAAGACCATCTCAGACTGGCATGATCAATTACCACAGTGAATTGGATACCTTCAATGTAAGGCCGGAACTTTTTAATCGTCCAGACAACCGCTAAACACTCCTTCTCTGTAGTAGAGTAATTTTCTTCGGCTTCATGAAAGACACGAGAGGCAAAAGCGATTGGTCTCTCTCCTTCTTCAATCATCTGGGTGATTTTAGCCCCCAAGGCATAATTGCTTGCATCGATGTGAATGGTAAATGGAATTTTAAAATCTGGGCGAGCCAACACAGGTGGTTCTGTCTCTGTGTTCCTCAACTCTTCAAATGCTTCCTGTTGAGCTGCCGTCCACTCCCATTTAGCATCCTTCTTCAAAAGCTCCAATAGCTCAATCTTCCTTTTCGCAAGATCTCCCAAAATTCTAGAATACCAATTGATCATTCCTAGGAATCTTCGGAGTGTCGTCAAGGATCTGGGTGCTGGATACTCAAGGATTCGTATAACTTTATTCGAGTCTACTGAAAGTCCGTTAGTATTGATGACATAGCCAAGGAATTTTACTTCAGAGCAGAGAATCAAACTTTTCTTACGATTAATGGTTAATTTTGCAGTCTCCAATCGATCAAGAATTAGTCTCAAAAGCTACTTGTGTTTTTCAATGGTTGGTGTTATCAAAATAACATCATCCAAATGCGCATAGACGAATGGATACAAATCCGGCGTAATAATCGTGTTCATCAATTTCTGGAAGATCCCGGGTGCATTCGAGAGACCAAGAAGCCCAGCATCCTTGTTAACAAATTTCCTCACATCTTTTCCGGGCAATTGATGAGTGTCGTCCTTGGCATTCATCGTTACTTCCATGATTTTTATAAAATCCATCCCAAGAATGCAATGTTCTCTCAAGGGACTTACAATATACACTGGTACTATTTTCTCAATTCCTTCCCATTCAAATTGCAATACTGCCTGTCCCTTGATGTTAATATGAGTACCATTTGCTGCGAAGAATTTTCCAGGATAAGTAATTGAAAATCCTAGTAGTTGACTTCCCAATTCCGGGCTAATGCAACTGCGACTAGCTCCAGAATCAAGAAGAGCAATACTCAAGTTACCTTTCAGCTCAATAGCATTGTACGTTTTCTCAATATCTTGAATTCGTAGTATCAGGGATTGTCACTCCTCCCACGTAATTGTTTTAGTCAAATTTGTCATATCATCAGGTGAAGATTCATTCCAATTACAGATTGGTGATTGCAGGTTACTGGCAAGTAAGTCTTTTGGAAAGATATTAGGTAACTCTAACCCAACAGATTCAAACATGTCTTCTGTGTCCCCAATGATTTCAACTGATAGAGTTGGAGAATCCTTGCCACTTAGTAACCACGGAGCAGCGGCTGGCATTAATGCTGGTCCGCGACGAAGTTTTCCGAAAAATCTTCCGTGAAAACAAAGTGAATGTAATTTACTAGTACTTCTTCAGATGGCCAAGTGATATAATTCAACACTGACTGTGATTGTGAAGAAGAACCACTAGAACTCTGTGGCTGTCCATTCATATTTTGGATTCGAGATATTTGTATATTATCAGGTTTCATTTTGTATAATGTCGAGACTGCCTGTGTCCGATTTTGTTGTACATAATGCAAGGGGTGTGCTCTCACTTCATTCTTCAGCTCCTTGATCATTGCAGTGAGTTCAGCTATACTAGTATCCTCCTGAAGTTAATCTCCCTCAACATTTGCGGGCTCTACTGCCGACATCCGGGATTGAAATTTTGAAGTTGTGTCCCTTGCAGCATACGAACCACAATTCCACTCATTGAAAGCATTTTCTCTGTTACTGGTCTTGGACTCAGTCCTCTCAGGCTCATATCGATTTAGTTTCTTCGCATCCGGAGGGCGATAGCACCTCTCATATTCTGCATGATCCTCTCTCCTTTTAACTTCATCTTCTAACTCCATGACTGTTTTGAAATTGGAAAGCTTCGTGTATAATCGATATGGTGGCCGTATTTTAGAGTATAAAAATTCCAATTGTTCTTGCTCTGAGAACCCTTAATCTTTTAATTGGAAACATATTCCTAGATAGAAGTGAGTAATACTCTCATTTGGTCCCTATGTGCGATTATTCAATTTAGTGAGTAATATAGTTTTCCACTCTGGGGTGCAATAAACTCTGCGGAAGTATAGAAGAAATTTCTTACAAGAATTCACAACCCTCCATTTTCGGCTCCACCACCATCACCATTTACAGGCCCACCATGACCTCCAGGACCACCCGATATTCCACCTCCGATATTCCACCTCGATTATCCTGCTGTTGATTATTATTACTATTTCGGTAGCCTGTGGATGTTGCTCTGTCCCTAAAATTCTGTTGATGAATTCCTCCTACCGGAGTTGCAGGTTAAGCAGCAGTGCCGGGGACTTCTTGTTGTTGTGGCCTCTGTTGTTCATCCAGAGGTCTTCCAGTACTCAATGAATTATTTGATGACACCAATGTGGTAGGCGGTACTGAAGTACTTGGCCTCTGTTCATTGCTCTTTTCAGTGGTTGGAAGAAATTGCATTGATGCAAATCCCCATGCATTATTTGCATTATTACCTTGCTTATTAGGCATTGGGAATGAATAATTAGGACAATTATCATGACCTCCGGGTATATTAAATTGAAATCTAGGGATATTACCTTGATTCAGTGGACCATTGAATCTGAGGTTCGAAGTATCTTGAGGATTTCCGGAGACAGCCGAGTTAAACATGGGGTATTGAGTTGATCCTGCAGTAGCTGGCGGCACTTCGGGTGCTGCTACCGCTAAGGGATGACTAACTCTTGTCTGTTGTGGCTGGTTCATGCTCGAAAATCCAGTAGACATCACTGGTGTTGTACTCTGATTTGTCATCGGTGGAGAAAGAACTCCATTTGCTACTGGAGCTGTTAAATTAGACCCCAGATGAGTCACGGTAGTATTAAATGTTACAACTCCCCCTGATCTACCTTGACCTCTTGTAATAACTGGAGGTATGTTAAGTTGTTGAGTTGAAACAGTACTTCTTCCGGGTTGAATCTTATGGGCATTATCTGAGGATCGTTCTGGAGTTCTCTGCTGTTCATCTACCCTGTTGATGATAACCTATGGTTCTACAGATGCTGGAGGTCTCAGTGGAATTACCGATGGTAAATTCGGGTTTCTCCAAGGGATATCCCAGAACGAATCACGCTGAGGTCTTGATGGTCTTCGAGTTCTCCAATTAGGTGGTGCTGATTGTCTACTCCACGGTGGTTGTATTGTCCTAGATAATGGGGGTACTACTGGTTCATTTCCCCTATTTGCAAAAGAAACAAATCTTCCACCAATAACCTCACCATTTTTTCTAGGCTGCTTGCTCACACCAGGTGTGAATGTAGGGGCTGCCGGGCTCAACGTCGACCTCAATCTTTTCTGGTCTTCCTCTTGATTGCCCTCCTCACCGATAGACTGTCCAGTTGCCAATGTAGGTGACTCGTTTTATTGATCCATCACTCCATTTTACCTCGATGTAGTTGCTGTAGATACGGGTGGCACTGTCGAAATCCCTGTAGTTATAGCCACGATCGATTCGGTCTCTGCCAGCACCGGCACCATCCGGGGATTTCCCGCAACTCCAACTATCTCAACACTTTCACTTCGAAATGAAATTTCATTTATTGACCGTGTTGAAGACAGCTGTTGAACACCCGAGATGTCATCATCAGCACTCTCACAAATTTCAGAGTCATCTAAGCACAACGATTGTTGTGATCGGTTACTTAGCAGCGACGATGAGTATCGAGCAGATGCTGATGGAACATGTAGCAATCCCAAAGTAGGTCCCACTGGTTCTTCAATCTCCTGGATCTGAATTCGGGGCACATTCCAGAGATGATCCAACTTAGGAAATCTCAAGTAAATTTGTCTTGCCATAGAAGGAGTGACTTGATTCACTCTCAGGAACTGTTAAGACTGGGTTAACCTCATTCCTGACTGAACCTCCAATGTATCAGCTACTTGAGGAGTCCCTTCATTCATCGAAATTGGATCTTGATATAGTTCTCCGGGTGATTGCCCAGTGGGTAATGGTCGACGGAAGAAAGCCACATACTGCTGGAAAGCTTCGGTTGCTGAAGCACCTTGATTTGTTCCAGCTAATGGCGTAAAACTCAGAAGTGACAGCGCCTGTGCTCCACCCACTGTATAGCGCCTATCGTACGTGACTTGTTCATTGTCATCCCAAGGAATCACCTGTGATCCCAATCTCAACCGTTGCTCATAACGTACAGCTCTCGAATAAATATCCTTCATGGACTGTGCCTCCAACCGAAGACCGATGATGTCCATCCTCACCAGTAGATCTCCATAATCCATACTGGTAATAGTTCCCCTAATGCTATCATTGGGAATTTCCGCCGAGATCAGCCCATCTCCCACTCTGAATCTTTCGACAGGAGCCATCCTGCCCAGAAATTGACCTACTTTCCCTCAAAATTCCCAATCAATAGAATTCTCTTTGTGAAAGAGATGAGTGGTTAAAATGACCCACTCGCTCAATTTACCATACCCATTGTGACGAGGCATATTCATTTAATTTTTATTATTTATATACATATTTTTCCCCAACACACACTGCCCCCTAAAACATAAATTCTCGCCACCATTGGTTACCTCTTCCCTCGCTTTTCCCCTCATCGCCCCTTTACCCCCGCCCCTGGACATCACGAAGACATCAGCCGAAGGAAGACATCAGTTCCGGCCCCACCCGATCAATTGGAGAAGCCATCGCCTCCTGGAAATTCCCCATACTGGACCCCCGAATATTCAACACCTGCAATAATCCCTTGCGAGACATCCCTGGATTGCGGTCTTCGTCACCACTCACCCGTGCTGATTGGCCCCGATTGCACCCGAATTAAAACCCGAAGGACTTCGACACCTGACGAACCCCCACGAATCGCGGAGGAAAAGGAAAGACCGTCACTCGTGTAACCGCTGTCCTGTACCCTGCCACGTGCGCCCCAAGAGTTGAAGAAATAGTGCAAATACCCCGAAGAACCCGTATATTGGATTTTGTGTTCGAGTAAAGAGAATTTTTGGTGCCCGAGCTCATCCCGGCTCTAAATACCGTGCCCCTGGAGTCTGGAAGGAGGAACGAAGGCTCAATCGCAGGACTCGCTGAAGGACCTGGATTAGACGATAACTGGAAGTCGTGAGTACGAGTTGTCCCCCTCATTTCCCCCTCGCCTCAAGAAGTATTCCTTTTCATACCCCCCAACGGTGAGCCTACACTCTTTCGTTTCTTCCCCTTGAGTTATTATTTTTATATTTAGTTGCATTCCCTCGACACGACTAGCTTCTCCCCTTTTTCCTGCATTAGAGTCACTCCCTTTTTACGTGTACAAAAGTTGCCTGGCCTCCCCCACTCCCTAGATCTCATTAAAGGCCTTATTTACGTCTTTTGACGATCAGAATTGTATTTAGAGAAAATATAGGTAATTATTCTCAACTTATCCCTTATTTGTCCCTTTTCATGACTCGCCCTAATCCTCTTTTCAGGAATTAGTCTAATAGAATCTAGAAAACGGTCACACCATAAGTAATTAGAAATTTTCATTAATATTTGTTCATAAATGAAATTCAATTCAGTAATAATTTACCAGAAATAATTGCCAAAATTTAGGAAAAGAGGATAGGGAAGGAGTAGCCAGAAGTAGTGAACAACTGATTGCAAAATAAAAAACATCAGTCTATTCTACTTCAGTGGCAGAGGGTTCACCTAGCTAGTCCTACCTATTCTAACTATTATTGACTTTCTTTCATAATGTTCGATCCCGGGTCTGAGATCTTTGGAGGAAATGAGCTAGGAGCGCGATGTTTATGGATTTACAGGAGTGTGGAGAAGGTCGAGAAATTACACACTTGGCATCGGTCAACGTAGTCAATTTAATAAACACAAATTGTCGCTATTTACACTTCTTAATGTTTAACTGAGGTGATCAAAATGAGTTAACACAATTAAAGGGCAACTAACAATAGTCATGAGAAGAACCAAAACGAGATTAGCAATAAACATAAGCGAAAAACAAAAGAGAGAAATCCGGTCAAGATCCGGTCCAGATGTGGAGACATGAAACCAGTGGTAAGAAGAGCAATCATCACTTGAGAAGATCTGCTGCATGGGCTGTAGAAGAGTAGACCTGCACGTCTTGAAGATAACCATCCTGGTGAGTCCATCCTTGCCAAGATGAAGAGTGATGACTCGAGTGAGAGACTACTTCGTTCATGGAGATTTCTCGTCGATGTGAAGGAGAAATTGAGCTAATCTTGATGTTATGCGATGGGTGGTGCCACTTCGAGCGAGACTGAAGATGCGGAAGATAGCTCGTGGATCACCGTTTCCAAAATTACTGGACGTTCTTCTGCATGAACCATTGCAGAAGCCATTGAAATGTGAGAGAAATCTCCGGGTGTTCCATAGAAGGTGATATGAAGTGCTTCTATGAAGAACGATTTTGAGATGAGCTAGATGCGAATTGTGCTAGTTGTTGAGCAGGGCCATACTTATCTAACGAAGTCTTGTGGACGCTGTTCAAAATGGGCAGCATAACTATTGGACAGTCAGTACTGGTTTGGTCAATGAGTGGAGATTTCTTCGCTGGACAGTCTCTTCGCTGGGCAGAAGTGCCTTCGCTGGGCAGAAATCGACGGATTCATAATACTCCATTATGGTCTATTAAAGCTACCGGTTGATACCAGATTTGAGGACACGGTTCATGACTCCTTATCAACGTTTCTGATACCGTGAGTACGCTGAGCATTAAGAATGTTCAGGAGATTAGCGATGACGTCTCGTAGCGCCTTATCAACGCAATTCCCACTCTGAGCAGATCGTGATAGTCGATGAGAATCTCCCGAGACTAACTAGAACAAAAAAAGCTAATATTACTCAGGGCAATACAAGGAATCGAAGTTCAATGAGTTGACCAAGTAACACTCCGGACGAATAATATCGAAGATCAATCCCAGGTAGAGATAAAACTTTTTTCTGGAGTTTGATCTCAATTGAGCTGCTGTTTGACTACTTGTCAACAGGCTACGCAAGTTCAAAACTGTTCTTGACGTAGAGTTGATCAAACGTAGAACCATTCGTCATTTTTCCAATACGATCACCTAACTATTGGGCTGATCCTTGGTTCACACATTAGGGTCGTATACGCTGATATCGCTGTACCATGGTTTCTCTTTGAGATGTGGCTTGTCTCTGGTTTATATTTTTATACGCTGGTCTGGGAAAAGTTCAACTCAGAACTGACTTCACAAGGTTCAATTGAAGAGTTGAGTGACGAAGGTCTATCGATGTATATTGAGCAAACTGTCAACACGATGATCTCAATGTAAGTTCAGTCAGGAGTCATGGAGACGTAAATTCCATTGATCCCCAAAAGACTTACTCCCAAATTGAGCTCGGTTCGATAATGAGGGGCGTAAATCCTCATCAAGGTCCGACATCTCGTTCGAGGAATGACGAATGCGTAGAGCTATGCGACTATTGAGCATCAAAATAAAATGGGAGGGAAATATGAGCGATCCATTTACCCTCCCCACCGTCAGCAAGTCAGTACTGACGTAAATTGCTAGGAGTTCGAGCAAGTCTGAGGCCAGAATGTTGAGTGTATTTCAAGTCAGAGATCTGTTACTCCAGCTGATGCGAGGGGCTACAGGAGTTGCTGAAATGAGGCTTCAGGGAAGCCAAGCTCTGAGCACCAAGTGAGATCGATGTACCTGAAGAGACGTCAGACGGGCCAACTTGAAGTGCTTCGGAGACCCTCAACCCTCATGGCGCTTGTGCAACACGTATCAAGGTCATCTCATCAACATCAACAAGTACTTACCGACTGAACCGAAGACGAAAAACTCTTGAATGTTTAGGTAACATCTATTCGCAGCGCAATACGGTAAATCGTTGAGCTGGTCGATTCACTAGTAGATGATAATCAAGTTCACATGAGGCTCCAATCCTTGATTGAGTCCTCGCTCTCCTCGATGGTCGCAATGGAGGCCTGAGCACTGCTCGATCCAGAGGCATTAGAGCCGGTCGATTCAAAGCCGTTAGAGCTGGTCCATTCAGAGTCGTTAGAGCCGGTCGATTCAGAGTCCGGAGCTTCGGTTGACACGAACGCCTGAACGCCGATTGATTTGGACGCCTGTGTTCGAGGCAGAGACCTTGACATTGGTCTCTTCGGACGTCTGAACGTTGGACAAATCAGAGGCCTGAACGGTGGATGAGTCAGACGTCTGAACGTTGGACGAATCAGTGGCCTTGACTTCTGCCGAAATGCAAGCTTCAACGTTGGGCGATTCAGAGGCCTGAACGGTGGGTAACGTGAAGGTCCTGAGCACATCGGAGGTCTGAGCGCTGGTCATATTAGAAGCCTGAACGCTGCCACCTGTGTGAGTATAAATCATGACAGGTACGCTGGTCAATGCAGCAGAGCTCTTCTGATGCTCAGTTCCCGAATCGGTGAAAGGACAGCTCCTGAGACGCAGGACCCAAGGGAAACACAGTATCAGGGTGTGCCAAACTACCTGTAGATGCAACCACTGCCAAGAGAGGCATCATACCCTGTTGCATCTCTTGGCAGTGGTTGCATCTACGGGTGGTTTGGCACACCCTGATACTGTGTTTCCCCATACAGCAGTAACAGAGGTAGAGCCGGTCGACGGCTTCACGGTCTAAACGCATCACACGAGGCGATGTAATGATCCCCCTGGCAGAAGGAACAGGGGGATTGCACCTTCCTTGCCCCTTGTGATGTTTTAGCAGTGGACTGTATCTTGAGAACAGGGCTTACTGGGTGACCACTGTCCGCTGAAGCATTATCAATTGCTATGGACTGATCAAGCTGAACGATCTTTTCAGAGTGAGCACTCGCATTTGATGATGCTACATCCGCAGGCTTATCGTGCATCCTTAATTTACTTATCGCAGTCTCCATTAAATCATCTGGACTGCACTTGTCTAAGAGCTGAGAGAGGACTTTGGCTGACGCAAATTGATACAGAGCACGATCAAAGACTCCGAACTTGATATACTCGGACTCGAGCAGATCCTTAACTTCAAAACCTAAAGGGTTTGTTAATATTTCCTCGTGAGTGATCTCCAATTTGCTGGAATAACTCTCGAGTAGAGCTCGCTTTTCACAAAGGGCAACGACCCACACTTAAATTCTCAATGAATTTAGCGCGAGTTCTCTGGAGGGCAAGTATGCCGTCGAGAAACGACATGTTCACTCAGAAAACTATACGTCGAACAAAAAGAATAAACGATGAGCAATGAGAAATAAAACCCAATAACGCAGGTCCAGATTCAAAAAATTATAATAAATTTTTCCTTTTAGAAGGAGCAGCTCAACATAAACCGGAAATTGGAAGCGCAAGATCAATTGCTCCCAAAAACGATGATCCAAGAGTCATTGATTTTCGAAAAATAGTTCCAAAAAAAAAACCAGAATAATTCGTCAATGCGCAGGACCAGAGGCTAATATGAACAAGAAATCCAAAGAGAATGTCGAAAAGTAAGGAGAAATAATCGATACTTCTCGCAGAAAGAGCTGGTCAATTCGAATTTTGCCGCCTCGTGTCGGTACAACAGTTGCCTGAAGCGCTGCGGAAGAAACTAGTTGAGCACCTCTTGAGCTGGTCAGATGCGAAGTTCCAGGAGCCGAGCGCTGAGCACCACATGCGCTGGACGAATTAAAAAAAGTCTACCCGCTGATCGAGACGTTGAGCACCACTGAGAAGACGCCGACCGCTGAGAAGACGAAGTTCGTTTATCACTCCCGGAGAACACTCAAAAACTCGAAAAAACCGAAAAATACTCCACAGATCCGGCTCGAAGGACCAAAATGTTCGATGCCGAGTCTGAGATCTGTGGAGGGAATGAACTAGGAGCGCGATGTTTATGGATTTACAGGAGTGTGGAGAAGGTCGAGAAATCACACGCATGGCGTCGGTCAACGTAGTCAATTTAATAAACACAAATTGTCGCTATTTACACTTATTAATATTTAACTGAGGTGATGAAAGCGAGTTCACACAAAGAGCAACTAAAAATAGTTATGAGAAGAACCAAAGCGAGATTAGCAATAAACATAAGCGAAGAACAAAAGAGAGAAAATCTAAAGCGTTACTTCCGCGTGTTACTACATCGGAGTACAATAGACGACTGGCAAGGAACACTACGCAGGTGTCCCCCTCCGATTTCGATGAAACTTAAATATGTTATAGGGGATCCAAAACTAAGGGACACGTATTTTTTTTTAGCTGCCCATATTGGGTTTTAGGGGGTGAAAGTGCTCTCTGAAGTTGACCATCTCTCGGGGTCATTTTTCGATTGCACACATAAGGAAGCTTTTTGAACAACTCTTTCGCAGTGTATCATGAAGGTCACAAGGAATGATGAAAATGCAAATTAGAACCGTCTCCGGGGGGTGAAATATGGAGGGTAAACTACTATATTATCCCCTGGGCTATTCTACTCGGTCAACCTTATATGTTTTTAAGGCATAAATTACATGGAAAGTGGGATGCTATATACTATCCATTGACTTTCCGGACCTCTATACGAGGGACATAATTGAATAATTATCAATGCACAAATTAAAAAATTCGGAGGCACACGGGCTCGAACACAAGTGGGGTATGATCCCACATCTTCTGTTTGCCGGACAGGTCCTCTGCCAATTGAGCTATTGTGGCCTCCTCCGCATCTCCGAATTTCAGAACTTGTGCATATCNCCGGACAGGTGCTCTGCCAATTGAGCTATTGTGGCCTCCTCCGCATCTCCGAATTTCAGAACTTGTGCATATCGTCTCACTATCCCCACTCCCCCCCCCCTTCCCGTTTAAAGCCATACTGAAATATCACAATCAAAGACATTTTACGACCAGTATATTCAACATCTATATTATCCCCTGGGCTATTTCTAACGGGAAGGGTGCGGGGGAGTGGGGATAGTGAGACGATATGCACAAGTTCTGAAATTCGGAGATGCGGAGGAGGCCACAATAGCGTAATTGGCAGAGCACCTGTCCGTCAAACAGAAGATGTGGGATCATACCCCACTTGTGTTCGAGCCCGTGGGCCTCCGAATTTTTTAATTTGTGCATTGATAATTATTCAATTATTTCCCTCGTATAGAGGTCCGGAAAGTCGATGGATAGCATATAGCATCCCACTTTCCAAGTAATTTATGCCTTAAAAAAATTCAAGGTTGACCGAGTAGAATAGCCCAGGGGATAATATAGATGTTGAATATACCGGTCGTAAAATGTCTTTGAGGGTAAACTACCCTTGTGAAAATTCACTAATATAATTAAAAGTAACTCCCAGAAAGGTTATTTAACCTTCAAGTGTTACTTCCAGAGACTCATCACTCATCTTCTTTATGTACCAAAAAATCGAAGACTTGTATATAATAAAAAAAAAAAGTATTTTACTTTCAATTTTAATTTGGGGAAAAGAATCGCAGGATGTGCTTTGAATTGTCTCATGCTTTCGAACGAAATGTGTTTCGTAAAATTCTCATCGATATTTTTTCTCCCTTATTAAAAAAAATTCGCCCCCCCCTCCAAAAGGGTAGTTAACCCCTCACGTACGGGCTCCATACTATGTATGGAGGCACGAACTTGTCCTATCGGCCGGGGTCCATAGATCATATGGACCCTTTCCGTCAACAGTAAAAAATTATTTTCTCGAATTCTAAGACACATATTGACATTTGCAAAAAAAATTTGGAAACTCAATAAAATTGTTTGTGCAGTGAGTTCATTGATTTTTTTTTCTCAATGCATTTTTTATATTTTTTCTTATATCAACAAAAGTCGTGGATGAAAATACTAGTTTGCTCCGATTTAATCATATTTAATCATCTCGTTTGTCGAGAAAATTTTACAGAAAAATTTGGGAATTTTTGCTGAAAATACTTTGATGACCTTCCTATCGAATGGCACAAGTTAAATTTCAATTCATTGAATAATGTATTTGTTGTAAATAAATTCAGCGAAGATTCAATCGAGATCTCGGCGAACAATTGTCCTGGAGGATAAATCGGTGTGACTTGAATGCGGAAAAAACAGAATTCTCAGGGCGTTTATTTCAAATTTCAATTCATGCAATGCATTTTATTTCAAGTGTTCTCGATCATCTGTTTTCACTCCTGGATCTTGTCCGAATGGTTTCCCTCATCATTAGCCGTAAGCTTCGTTTTGTACAGGAAAAAGTTTGAAATTTCGCAATTCACGAAAAATCTATTTTTTAAGTTTTAAATTCCGATTAAAAAAAACAGGTATTCTGTATTTGTTTCTACTTTTTCAAATGGAATTTATCCCATAGGATTTCCATCAAAAGTTTTTTTTCTATGAGAAAAATGAATTTTCACAAGGGTAGTTCACCCTCCATATTTCACCCCCCGGAGACGGTTCTAATTCGCATTTTCATCATTCCTTGTGACATTCATGATACACTGTGAAAGAGTTGTTAAAAAACCTTCCTTATGTGTGCAATCGAAAAATGACCCCGAGAGGTGGTCAACTTCAGAGAGCACTTTCACCCCCTAAAACCCAATATGGGCAGCTAAAAAGAAATATGTGTCCCGTAGTTTTGGGTCCCCTATAACATGTTTAAGTTTCATCGAAATCGGAGGGGGACACCTACATAGTGTTCCTTGTGAGAGCGATTAATACATTGAGAGATGGCAGGTGTCGAATAATTCGCAGATCCAGTGACCCCTGTCCATCGTGTGGCACCTCAGGTATCCAGATGAATAAATTATCGGTCATGTAAGGTTACCGAGCGGATTAGCTGTGAGAACCCATGCATGCATGCGAATAAGTTCGTGCGTTTGTGTGAGTGGGTAAAAAATAGTTCGGTGAAAAACCGAACACCTAACAATTATTTCACAACCTGATTTCATTTACGAATTTATTCAAATTATTCATCTCTTCTGATTTATCAAATATTTTTAATTTTCGTCTACTACTTATCATTCTTTAAAGTTTGAAATGAATAATAAATTCTCAGTCTATTGAACAGGCAAAAATTCACTGTTCGGACGCCATTTGCGACGTTGAAACCAGACTAAACTAATTATTTCACTAAACTTTTAAATTATTTTCCCAAAATAGTCCAGTTTCAACAGTCTTGTAGCCTTAAATCACGTACAAGGTGGATTTTCCATAATAGATGGCTTTTTGGCATGAAATATTATTATTTATACTTACTTTTAATTTTGTTCGGGACAAAGTATTATAACATTCTATCAGAATTATTATTTTACCAATTAATATTCTATAATTAGATCTGTTCGGGCTAAATTATATTATTTGGGGTCAGATTAATCAAAAAACATGGTTTCCAATTAACAAAAGAAAATACTATTTATTCAATGAACATAAATTATTGTTCGGGCCTTTTAACATAAAATATTACTGTGAAACTAAATCAATAATGGACACAAGAAATATTAATAAGAAATATTCAATAAAAGAAAATACAACCGGTTGTGTGTTTGAGGCGTCCGTTAAAACACTACTCCAAATCATGACGCTAATTTTTCCCGGTCTTCTAATTAGCCAAAGTATAATCCAAAATTACATTAAATTCGAAAAATATTCCCGTTATTAAATTCTTTATGAGTTTACCTAATTTCTTGGATATTTAGTACGGCTGCTTCCCCAGCGATTGCTCCGATATTCAATAATGAAATTAAATTAATTTCAATTTCCCTGAGATTCGCCAAAATGGCCAAAAATGGCGGCACTGGGAAAGCCAGTGACGATACGAATTTCCCATGGATTTTCCCAATAATTAATTACACTTTTCTTCAATCAATCCGGGGAAAACAACACTCTCAATCATTCACTATAATATTTTAACCAGTTTTCTGGTGGATCGTACTTCTTTATGCGAGATATTTGCACTCAATAATTCTCTTCTGCCACTGCGTAAATATCAATTGTAGTTACAGTGGGGAGGATTCACAATCAAATTGATTTCGCTTTTTTTCTCGGCTTACTCCGGGCTCCGTACTTTCTCCGGGTGGAAGCACTCCTCAGACAGCTTCTGAGGTATGATTGTTATAATTTTCCTCACTTTTTAAACGACGTAAGTGTCTATTAATTAATCCAAGTATTAAATTTCACTAAAGGTTTGTTATTTGTCGGTCGTCACGCAGAGTCTTAATTTCACCAGTTTCCTCGTTGTTCCAGGTCATTTCTTCTCCTCTACGTCATTTTCCACCAATCCGGGGCATCCTTCTATTATTTCCGCCAATGGAGAGCATCCTTTTATTCCTCCTTTCATTTCTCCCCAATTCACCCTCGGTCAGGGTCGATTAGCACGCCTGGACGGTCAAGGTAAAAGTTTGTTGAACTCTGATAGTGGGGTCGATATTTTTTCTATCGACTCACACTTAGCAATTAGTGCTCGAGCCAGTGTTTTCGACGGCAGTAGGGTTTCATTCATTTAAGCACTTTCCTCTGCTTCAATCACCCCAGAACTTCCAGAGTCAAGTCCAGTACTTCGACGCAATGTCCTGGTCACACTCCGGATCCTCCAGAATATTCGGAAAATCATCATTCAGTTGCCTGTCGTACATAACCCCACCTGTCACAATAGTGGGCCATGTGAGTCGTTTGTTTTTCACTTATTCTATCAAGTCTCTGGAGCTTTTCTCTAACTGTCGTTACTCCTCAGGTTTAAGGGAATGATCTTGAGTCTCTTCTCGGATTTAGGGCTTCAATCTTAGCACTTAGACCCTGGATAACCCCCTTCGGGATGCTCTCCAGGTGATTCCACTTCTTCTCACGCAACTCCATGGGACTCCGGGTTTTCTTCCACTGAAATGCCTTTGTTGGTGCTCCATTCTGATTCTCCAGTCAGCACTCCACATAATGCGGGATAACTTACTAATATTTACAAATCTGCCAAGCTAATGGGTAAAAGAACGAGAGGTCATGCTCTCTTATTAACAACTATTTAATTTCCTTTTAATAATTTATTATTTCCAATTATTAATCCGGGTTTTGAAGCGACCTTCGTCACAGCGTCTCGAATATTCTGTATCGTTACGTTCGAGACAAACATCGAGCTATCCTTCTCCCTGACGAAATTTCTGGACAATTCTCGAACCTACCATAATAAAAGATATTGAAACCCTCACGCTCCCGTGCTAAATATTAGGTGTATGACTTAATTTTTACAGATGTTTTCTTCGAGCTTAAAATTATGTTTGAACTAGAAATAGTTTCGCGGTCTTTTGTGGTTTTGAAAGGATCGAACAAAAGGTTTCAGAACACCGAACGACAAGTCTACGTGAGTTACATAACATCTCAGAATAGCAGAGTTGAGGATGGCAACTGATAATCAGCACATTCGGCAGTGCATTTTATACGAATTCCAACAAGGAAGAAATGCTTCTAAAGCACGGGAATCAATATGTAGTGTTCTTGGTGCCGACGTTGTGTCTTCTGAAACGTGTAATTATTGGTACAAAAGTTTTAGAAGTGGTGATTTCCATCTTAGTGACCAGCCGTGCCCTGGATAGCCTGGAAAGTTTGAAGATGCGGAATTGCAAGCTCTACTGGATGAACACTCAATGCAAACGCAACAAAAGCTTGCAGATTAGTTAGGAGTCACTCAAACAGCTATTTTCAAGCGTTTGCACCAAATGGGAAAAATCCGAAAACTTAGAAGGTGGATCCCACATGTGTTGACCGAACACAACCTAGGTCAACGTATGAACACGTACCTTTCACTGCTTGCCTGGCAACAAAAAAAAGGACTTCTTGTGGAAAATTGTGACAGGTGATGGAGAGTATATTTTTTACGAGAATCCCATATGTAAAAAGTCGTGGGTAGATCCCGAGCAACCCAGTACATCGACGCCGAAACAGAACATCCACTTAAAGAAGATTCTCCTGTATATCTGGTGGGACATGAAGGGTGTGCTTTATTACGAACTCTTGGAAACTGGTCAGACAGTGACTGCGGAACGCTGCAGCCGACAATTGAACAAACTGAGCGAAGAACCTGATCGGGAAAGGCCATTTACTGGGCAAGGAAGCAGGCAAGTCATACTGCTGCATGACAATGCTTCACGTTGCTCGCGCGACCCACAAGACCTTCTTGAACTTGGGATGCGAAGTTTTTCCACACGTGGCATATTTAACAGACTTGGCCTATCCGACTATCACTTGTTCCGGTCAATGCAGCACACCTTAGTGGATAAACAGTTCAAAACGCTGGACGACGTGCATAAATTCGTCGATGACTTTATCGCCTTGAAGCCTGCAAGTTTCTTTCGCGACTGCATTCGCATGTTGTCTGAAAGATGGCGCAAGATCATAGAAAACGATGGACAATATTTCCAAAATTAAGTTCGTTGTTCTCTATTTTTTTTCTATTAAATAAATTTGCTGAAAAATCTGTAAAAATTAAGTGATGCACCCAATACAGTGACTTTATTATTTCAACCATGAGTCTTTATTTCGCTATCCGCACTTGACTGCTACAACTAGTGACCCCGACGTGATCTAGTGAATAGTTTCTCGCGTTTTTGTTATTAATTACATTGCGTTGACGTTCGTAACTATTCAACGATATTCGAGTACATTTTTGATCGTGTACTTTGTGAGGTGGTTTTGTGTACCGCATGCGCTCATTGTTGCATCGTTCACGCAGTCCGTTCGAGTATTGTGAATTTTAGTGCATTGCTGAGCACCCAAGGACGTTGTGCTGCACTAAGAATTTTTCGGGGCTTTCATTTTTTATTGATGCTAACGTCATGCCGGATAACGTAGAGGCACGCGTTTGTGTATGGCCTCAGGAGTCTCGACGACAAGGTTCCCGATAACATCCTGTGCACGAAGTGAACGAGCCGACTGCCAACGACGTAGCAGTCCATTCTCGCGTTGCAAGCCGCCGTGGCTCTCAATAGGCTTGCAGCCCTTGCCGACAAAATGCATGAAATTTCATTGCCGGCAACGCACATCAACGCCGTCCAGGAGCCACCGGCCTCAGTCCTCTAGTGAGATAGCATCTGTTTTGAAGGGACAAAGCGTCGCACGCTCTCGCTCTCACTCTCTATCTCCCCTCCGTTCTCGAGCAACCTCGCCAGTACTCGACAACAACGCGTACAACAATACAAGTAATCGCCTCAACGGATCATTACCAGTCAGTGACTTGGAACGGAACTAAATAGCGGTTTTTGTGTTTCGTTCCCAGGAATGCTAAGAGGAACGAAACTAAACTTGGAACGAAAATCGACTAATATTATCCCTTGAAACATAAGCGCGTAACAAAAGGGAAATAAAATCGCTGCTCGGGCCAAAATAGTGACATGAAACTTTGAAAATTGAGTTTACTCGGAACTTTTTATGGTTTTATTTCGAATGGCAAAATGAATATTGCGGATCGTGAATATGAAATTTCCTATGATTTTGTTACAGATAAAGAAGGTTCATTGGGGTTGGTTTTGGGGTTGATTTATTCCATTGAGATATTCACTATGAAAATTGCTGGGCTGTAAATAGGGCGACGTTAATGAAAATTTTTTAAAATACTGGGCATTAATTTTCTTATTTTTTCCACGTTATTTTTCATTTCTGATTTTTTCAAGGAATTTCTATAGAAAATATGCCAATAGAATTGAAATGTATTTCGTATGAAAAAATGAAAATCGTTTTTAAAAAAATCGTATAATGCTTTTTATTAGACATTTCGACTAAGAAAAAAAATCCGAGAAGAGCTGTGAAAATTTTCAGTGGATTTAGCTAAAAACGGATAGAATTGTCTATAGAAATTCTATAGAATGTTTAGTAAAAGTAGCAAGTTTCCTATAAAATTCTTTCGTTGGTTGCTATAGATAATAATTTTTTCATTTCAAAAGAATTGCACAGATTAAAATTTCCACATGAGCAGATCTACGCAAAAGTTTTCTGATCTGATTTTCGTTTTTTTGAAAAGATAGCGATTAGACAAACATTGTGAAATAAGAAAAAGGGAAAGGGAAATTAGACAAACATTGTGAAATTTAGAGGTAGCCGCTCTAAATTTCACAAAATAAAAATATCACATCAAAATAACTTTCATCGATATTTCATTATCACAAATATCACAAGCTCAATTTATCATGACTCAAAAATATCATCGGTCAAAATATCATCTGAAAAAATATCATTAAGCAAAATATCATTAGCGATTTCACGAACAAATTATAATTGTATGTTGTGAACGATAATTCTAAGGACCATTTATGAGAGTAACAAGTGATTGCTAAGAGCAACTGGTGCGAACTGATTGTGTTTTCATTTCGACTATATTCGAACACCATCGGTGTGAGGATCAATATATTGATTTTTCTATTTCCCCTCTCCACTTTATTACATGGTAGTAATTGCAAAGAGTAACTGTAAGAGTCACGTGTATATGATAACACGTGTGTGATATTTTTCATTTGATGTTATAAAATTGTGATTTTTATCGCTGTGATGTTATTATTATTGATGATATTACCCAGTGATATTTTTTATTGTGATATTTTTTTATGGTGATATTTTCCTGTGAAATTTTGACGTGTGTTATTCACCTTTTGTGATATTTAGAGCGGTAACCTAGAAAATGGCTAGTTGTCGTCCAAAAATTGTTCTTTTCCAAATTAGTTCCAATACTCTTGCGGGGTTTCAAGCTATCAAATTGCCCTTTGGAACACTAAAAGGACATGAAAAAGGCTTTAAAATAAGATGTCATGAATGGTATTATCTTCCGTTTGACAGGGTTTATACGAGGAAACTTTTTTTTTCAATCATTAATTGCTCAAAAAGATAATATCTTAAAAATATGAAATTTCCACCAAAAATTGTCAATTAAATGAAAGGAATTTTGGCATCAATTGGAGTTTGTCTTTCACCGCAGTTCGGCGGTTATTAATGTTTTCAATGAGGCAAGTATTGAAAATGACCGATTATCGCTATTATTCATGCAATTATTTGTTCAATGCAATTTTTTTGTTCGCACTCTTACCTTATTTTCTTCTTCGAATATAGGGCCGCAAATTTCGTTATAAATTTTCTGCGGGGATCTTTGGAATATTTAAAATGATTTTGGAATAATCTGTGCCCTTTAATTGGAATTTTTCCGAATAGATTCTGATTTTACAGCAATTTTACAAATTATTGACAGTCTGATTTGATTGATTTTTCTAGTTATTGCTAAGTACTGGATTTGAAATTTACAATGGTTTTAAATTTAATCTTACTTACAATCTTGTAGTCGATGTGTTGTTTTCTTAGACAGTTTAAATTGTTGTTAAAGATGTTTACTGAGATTTCTCTCTCTCGATTTCACCAAGATTTACAGGTAACAATATTCAGTCTTTTACAATACTAGTCCGAATTGTTTATAAATACACATACTTATACCGTAAGGCGTTTGGAGTCACGAATACCTTAACTGGTTTGTACGCGTAATTTTAGGGCCGAAAATTTGTATCTCTTCTTTTTTTTTAATACTAGAGAATGTGATATTCTCGCAAATTTTGATGAGGGGTTTTGACAACCCAAATTTCCAACAATCAAATCGATCAACTATCCGGTAGCGATCGTCGGCACGCAGGAGACCACCCTCGAAATTGGATTCACTGATTTCTGTTGGGAGCTATTACGGAGGATTGACTTTTCTCGGTTTGATATTGGTCAGTTCGAATTATCGATAATCGGAGAACGTATTAGTTTCCCTATTTATCTGCGACTGACTTTGTAATTATCGATTTAGAGTGAGGAGGGCCTGAATGCTCTAGTTGTTTTTTTGGTGAGGGAAAAATTTCGCCAGGTGCTGATGCGCGTTGATTGCGACAGGGTGAGTAATTCGCTATTGGGAAATTCAGTAAAGAATTTTTGGTGTAGCAGGAAGTGGTCTGAATTATGTTTTATTTTATTTTGTCATGTTGGAATGAGTTTTAATTTTTTTTTGTGAATTTTTATGCTTGTTTATGACTTTTGGGGAGGTTTTGGTGGGTGGTTTGTGTCTGAAAATAATTTGGACATAACAATATTAATAAATGGTTGAGGTATAACTCATTATATCTTCTATTATTCATCTTTAGTACTATTTTTTGAATGGAAAATTATCATTTTTTCTAATTATGCGATAGAAATACATTTTTTAAACCGCTTTCATTTATTGGTAATTGAGAATTCTTTTAATGGATTCCTTTTTATTTATTCAATTGTATATTCACTCATTTGAGAGACAATTGCATGAATACTAGCGATTTTTTGTCATTTTCGGTACTTGTCTCACTGAAAAAAATAATAACCGCCGAACTACGGCGATAGACAAACTCTAATTGGCGCCGAAATTCATTACATTTTATTGTCAGTTTTTGGCGAAAATTTCAGATTTTCCAGAAATTATATTTTTGAGCAAATAATGATTGAAAAAAAACGTTTGCTCGTACAAAACCCCGTTAAATTGTAGATAATACTATTTATGACATCTTATTTTAAAGGGTTTTTCATGTCCTTCTAGTGTGCCAATTAAAAGGGCAATTTGATAACTTGAAACCCCGCAGAAGTATTGAGGCTAATTTGGAAAAAAAAAATTTTTTGGACAAAAACTAGCCATTTTTTAAACGTCCCAACTCCTTCAATTATTAATATTGTTAGGTCCAGCGGAGAACAAAGGGACACACAGGTTAATAAATAATTGGGGCGGTTTATTATTACAATTCGGGCAATACGAGGACAGTTACAACGAAGGACTTCCAAGAGAATAATAGAAGGAACTTTCAGAAGAGAGTCGTTCTTCAGAGCTTCCTGCAGATCATAGACAATTGAATCAGGATTCGAAGGGGGATACGTAACACTACTCCCCTCCGCGAAAAAGATTGCCGCCCCGGCAATCACACCAGGCACTATTTGAAGTATTACAACTTCGGGATTTTTTTTTAACGGAAGTTGTAATGAACTGAAAAATCTGAGAGTTGTAAGATCTCACATAGGGATGGCCCTAGTCTGTTCTTCAGCTAAAACCTCCCAGAAATCAACACTGAAGAATAGCCCGATTTATAATTGTTCGAAGCTATACAATGCAAACGTTTCTAGAGTATTCAGTACAATTTTCAATTTGTTGTGTCATTAACTTCAGAAGAGTAATGTTTTATTATTCATCATCTATATCTCGATGGTGTGGGAGTGTCAGTGTATGAGTCGAATTTCACTTTCGAATTTCAGTTTGATAAAATCAGGTACATTGAATTCCCGATTCGCTCCCAAGATCTGAAAATGACTCAACACGAAGAGTTCCTCAAGTTAAAAACATATTTGATCATGAATTTCATTGAACAAGAACCAGAAAGCAAATAATTATTTTTCTAAAATTATCTGAAATTTCAACATGTTGATAACTAATAATTGCGATTTCGACAGCTTGCGAAATTATTGTAACTTAGCAAGAAAAATTAAGCATCATCCACTCAACACATACATCCATTCACTTGAAATGACTTAATTTAAACAAAGTAAGACATGAGATATTCTGTTAACCACAGATAAATGAGACAAAGTTCAGATCTGTCTGCTAACCACAGATAATAATTCTGCCAGTCTGTTAACCACAGACAGTTCGTTAACCGCGAATTCTTTCCGTTAACTACGGAGTTTTAAATCAGTTGACCACTGATCATTGGCTCGCGATAGATTCATAAAACCCCAAGTATGTAACTCAGGCAATCTGTTAACCACAGATGGTCAACTGAGTTTAGTCTGCTACAACATACTATCTATCAACTATTCCTCTGGTCTTTCTTATCATTTTGATTCTTTTCAATTCCTCCTGTTCAATCTTCAGTCACCTATCAATCAAGTCAAGTAACGCTTTTCTGCCTGAATTAATCACGTCAAATGACCCAACTATAAATGTAGAAGAAAATGAGAAAACGAAACGACTCAATCAGCTACGGGTACATTCATTAACCATGGATTTCACTTTCGTTATCTCCAGAAGTTTCCAGAAACTCACAACTTCTTGATTATAATGAGTGTACAGAGAATTGTAGGCTCGTGGGATTTGTGTACACAGTAACGTTTGATCAGGTATATTTTCAAATCCAAACGTTTTATAATCGAACTATGTACACACACTTGGTTATTCGAATGAATTTTTTTCTTGTTAATTATTTTCCAAAAGCGAGTATTCGCTGAAACGACCAAAAGAGAGCTGACGGATCTAAATTCCAGACGAAATTATCATTCATTATTAGAGAGCAAAGTTCATTCGGATTCACTTTTTTTTTAAAGTTAATTTTTTTATAAGGTTTTACCCCTATTTTCTATTTTTTTTTTACAAGCAAGTCATTTATGAGAGCTTGACTATGGAATTTAGATTCTAACTCATAATTTTTTGCGAATCAATTTTCCAAGCTTGTTGGCAAATATATACCACTCTTTACTGTAATTGTTCAGTGTACACTGTGAGGATTCTCACAATTGAGAGATTCATGATTTTATGATTTTGTATTTTGGAAGTTTTGTGAATTATTGAGGGTATTTTTATTTTGTGAATTTAATGAGAATTATATGGAATTTAGAAATGTGAATGTAAAGGTGGTTGAGTGGGCTATCGACTCCCGGGGAATATTTTGAAATATGGTAGTTCCGCGACCGACCTAGGTGGCGCATTATTTCTACGAGTCAAATAGCCCTTTGAAGGTATTAAGTTTCGGGCAGCGGCTCAGTTCGGTACGCAGGTGTGGTGGGGCGATCAGGAAGGCCTCACCCGGGTTGACCTACGATCCTCGCCGGACGAGAGAAAAGTAACCAATTGTCAGCAGCCAGCTATATTAACTTTTAGTTACTAGCGAGCTGTGGTCGAGCCATTGACAGCAGCCAGCGACACTAGTCTCTGACTATCGCGAGCTGTGGTAGAGTCAAATTGTCAGCAGCTACTAAATTAGCATTTTGCTACTTGTGTGCTGTGGTCGAGCCATTTAGTTAATTTTTGTCAGCAGCCAGCTTAATTAGTCCTTGACTAAAAGCGAGCTGTGGTCGAGCCCTTGACAGCGACGGATAAAACTGTCGTGGTAGAGCCACGCGGGGTGGAACGTTCGCGGAGGGAGAAATTATTCTCTTGGGTGGGCAATTCTTTCTCTCGCGAAATATCTCGAGGGGGAAATGACGTTGTTCATTCTCCGACTCAGCCATCTTGAAATTGGGTCTTACATTGTTCTGGATTACCGACGGCTGGTATGCAGAGGGTTATTTTGTGGGCTGTACTATATAGGCGGATTTTAAATCCGAAATCTGAATCGGGAATGTATAATTAGAGTTACTGGTTAATTACTTGGAAATTGATATTTGATATGGCTTGTACTAATCTGAAACTGAGTATCAACGAGAAGATTCTGTGGGTATTGCTTGATGTCTGTGTAATTGTTAATTTGAAGTATGAATTATCATTTTGTTAATAAAGCTGGTAATCGAAACTATAATTCCTATGATGCGCTCAAGGCTACATGAATCGGCCAAAACTGAGGGATTCNCTTGATGTCTGTGTAATTGTTAATTTGAAGTATGAATTATTATTTTGTTAATAAAGCTGGTAATGGAAACTATAATTCCTATGATGCGCTCAAGGCTACATGAATCGGCCAAAACTGAGGGATTCGTTTCCATGATTAATAGAATTTAGAATCATGTGTCTGGTAAAATAATTCATGAGAGAAATTGAGCAAAAGTATCTCATGTAATTATCTGGGAATTGTTTGGTTTATTTGGGTCAAGTAAATGTGTAACGTTCAGTCCAAAATCTGGTAATTAAACTCTCTGGGATAAATCTGGTATCTGGGGGACTGATAGTTTATACTGAATAGGCAGAATAACTAACAATTAAATTCGTAAAGTAAATCTGGTAAATTCGTGGAAATCTGGTATCTGGGAAATCTAGGTAGAAATTTGGTAAGTCTGGAAAAATCTGGTAATAAATTGTAAAAGCTGGTAAAACGGGACAACTGGGACAAATTTGAAATTTGGAGATAATTTACTGGACGAACGGCGTTTTGAATTAACTTTCTTCATATAAACCCTGGCAACTGAAGCACCGGAGCACAAAGGAAAAATTTAAACAATTTCTTGAGCCAAAAGGTTCGTCACAACTCAGAGAGATCAATGTCATTATTGATTTTGCAAGGATACCATGCAGAAAAAAAATGTAAATCTAATCCTCTCGGGAAAATCAACATCGTAAGGGTGAAATGCATTATTTGATGGTTGGAAGAACAATATGCAAGAATGGATGAATAATCATTTTTCTCAAGAGGTCTAATTATTATCAATGAATTGAGCAAGATGACTCAGGATGGTCCTTTTCAAATGTTTGATCGGACCGATGGATTTTGGGTGGAATAGAGAGATATAATTTTTTTTGAATATCTGAGGGTTTCTAGTGAATGAGGTCTATGAGAAGTGAGATTTGTGGGACGAAATTCAATTCACCAAGCCATGGATTCCGGTGGATTCAAAAATGCGAGCAACAATTCGGGAACTGAATGATGAGTGCTAATTGAGAAATCTGTTTCAGAAAATGATGGTTGGAATTCTAAAATGTTGGAGGTACTGCTGAAAATTTAAATGAGAACAGTTTTTTTAGTTTTTGAGTCCTTAAGATATTTATTCAAGAATTGGAATAGATGAAATAGGTGTAGATGACAAAATAGATGTCTGCCCAAGGAGTAAACTCGGAATAGATGAAGGTTCACCCATGTTTCTAAACTTTCTAATAATAGGAGTGAAACTTGAGCAATTTAATGCTAAAGAAAGATGATTTTATACTCGTTCATGTCCACTAGTTAATTGAGGAAACAAATCCAACAAGAATTTTTATCCATTGAGCTACAATTTTCACTGGTAATTTGTGTCAAGAGTTTTCGAAAACCATTGGAGTTCACAAAAGACATTGTTGATGAATTAATGAAGGGAGTAATAATTCCATTTTTGTTGTTCAAGTCAATTAAACGCTACATGGATTACTAAAAAAAATGAGCTGAAAATTCAGGGATATTTCCAAAGAGTTCATGATTTTTGAAATTTTGTTCGTAATCGTTTTTTCACCAAAATTATTTTCTGGGGATTATTCGGATCACATTTTCAAAGCATGGAATGTAGAATTTGTGACAAAAATCCAATTGAATTTTTACAATTTTCATATTGGCAAAAACAGGGTTAAAAATTGTTCATGATTTATCCATTGAAAAAAAATAATTTCTCTAATTTAATTTTTTTTTGTAGGGAAATTTGTCCTGAAATATGCAAAAATAATGATGTGTTAGATGTCATTTCCTCCCAAAATTCATTTGGATTGTTGAGAAATTCTCATTAATGGAAGCATTATGGGCCACTAACGGTAACAATAATGGAACAAAAATAGTGATTTCTGCTTTCGATCCGAGTTCAGGAACCAATTCTCGAGCTCCATCTGTAATTTGAAAACATCCGAAAATATTCAAATTTGTTAGACTCCATCATAGGCATTCGGACAACTGCACAAAATTTTGTTTTGATCAGGTCAATTGAAAGCATTAGCATCAATACTAGCAGTAAAAGTAAAATTATATTGGGAGTTATCTGTTGGGTTCTTTGGTGGTGGATATGGAGGCACATGAATTCATAGTGGTTATAGAAGAAGTTGCGGTTCATCTGGAGACACTGGTATGGGTTGTGCAATATTTGAAGGCATTGATAAAGATCGAATCAGGTTTGGGGGTGTTGAATTTCTTCCTGAAACGATCAGAGGAACTTCTGGGATGTTCCGAGCAACTGGATTCCCTGCTGTTCGTTGTTCAAGATTTTGAGGCTATTTTTTTCAAGTTCTTGGGGCGACTGGATTTCTTGAGGGTCGTTGTTAAAGATTTTAAGGGATTTTTCAAGTGCCCGGAGCGACTGGATTTCTTGAGGCTCGTTGTTGAAGGTTCTGAAGCACCCTCTGAAGTTCTGAAGAACTTCTGGAGGACTTGGAGCTACTTGGTTCCCCGAAGGCTGTTGGTGGAGGTTTTGAGGAACTTCTGGAGGGTTTGGAGCAATTGGATTCCATGGAGGTCATTGTTGGAGATCCTGATGAATTTTTGGAGGGTTTGGAGCAGCTGGATTTGTCAGAGATGATTTCCTAATCCTTCAAGTTGAAGTGGAACGCGATTTTGTCGCTCAAACTCGTTATCCGATGGTAAATGTTGGCGGAAACCGGAAGCAAACGAACTGGGGTGTTCTCCCACATTTCCTCGCCTTCTTCTCCCTTTCTCCGGTATAATTGAGAAAACAAAATTTCGAAGACTTACCAGTTGATTAGAATTTGAATTTTCTATAGCCTCAATTAAATAAAGTCAATACGGAGTTCGATGGCAGAAAATCTCAGTGGAGAATTGGTTACTTTTCCGTCCGGACTTGATGAAGGGTTTGCCAGTTTCACACTTCGATGTTTCACTATTTTTTAATCCTTTTCGCACATGGATTTCACTCAAACCACTTCTGACACCAATGTTAGGTCCAGCGGAGGATAAAGGGACACACAGGTTGGGGCAGTTTATTATTACAATTCGGGCAATACGATGACAGTTACAAAGAAGAACTTTCAAGAGAATAATAGAAGGTACTTTCAAAAGAGAGTCGTTCTTCAGAGCCTCCTTCAGATCATAGACAATTGAATCAGGATTCGAGGGGGACACGTAACAATATTTTTCAATTTTTCTTATTTCAAAATTTTTGTCTAATCGTCATCTTTTCAGAAAAAAAATGAGAAGAAAATCTCAAGCATCGACTGTTTTGGTCTGCTGATTTGGCGTGGATCTGCTCACGTGGGAATGTTAATCTGTGCAATTCTTTTGAAATGAACAATTTATTCTCTATAGCAACTAATGAAAGAATTTCATGGGAAACCTACCACATTTACTATGCATTTTATAGAATTCTTGCAGACAATTCTATCCGTTTTTAGCTGAATCCATTGAAAATTTCCACAGCTATTCTCCAATTTTTTTTTCTTAGTCGAAATGTCTAATAAAAAACATTATAGAATTTTTTTTAAAACCGATTTTCATCTGTTCATATGGAATGCATTTTAATTCTATTGGTATATTTTCTGTAGAAATTCCTTGAAAAAATCAAAAATAAAAAATAATGTGGAAAAAAATGAAAAAATTCATGCCCACTATTTTTTTTTAATTTTCATTAACATCGCCCTGTTTATAGGCCAGAAATTTTCATAGTGCATATCTTGATGAAATAAATTATTCCCAAAACCAACCCTAATGAACTTTCTTTATCTGTAACGAAATCATGGGAAATTTCTTATTCACGGATTTTTTTCACGTCAAATCGATTCTTTCGGACAAATTCCCGATCCGCATCATTCATTATGCCTCTGGAAATTAACCCGTAGGTTACGAATGAACTCACTTTTCAAATTTTCATGTCACTATTTTCGCCCGAGCAGCGATTTTATTTCCCATTTGTTACGCGCTTGTGTTTCAAATGGTAACATTACTCGACTTTCGTTCCGGCATTTCGTTCCAGGCATTAATATTACAGGACTTTCGTTCCAGGGTTCCGTTCCTAACGGTAACGTTACTCAATTTTCGTTCCTCAATTTCGTTCCTAGCGGTAACGTTACTCAACTTTCCTTCCTGAATTTCGTTCCTGGGGGTAACGTTACTCAACTTTCGTTCTTTAATTTCGTTCCAGGTGGTACCTTCGTAAATTTAGCAAAATGGAGTGATTTGGCGGCCATTTTAAAAACACCAGAATTATGTGCTATTTACGTTTTTTTTGTGGTATCCAAAAAGTTTTGCTATGATAGGGTACTGGAAAATGAGGGGGGAAAATCGTCAAAAGCCTTCAAACGCTATAACCGGAATTATACTTGGGCGGAGTAGTCCAAAAATGCATGGATAATTATGTGCTCATCAATATTAGTAAGCAGGAATTATTTTTATTGGCAATATAAACGTGCTAAGTTATTTATTATCAACGGACCTTCTTATGTAATTTAGAACCACAGAACACATAGAGCTGTTGTATTATTTTAACTAATTTGGATCTATAAATGACTGCAGATTTATGTGCTCATTAATATTAGTAAACAACAATCATTTTTATTGCAAAAATAGTTGTGTTGTTTTTTTTGTCAAAGACAGACTAACTAACATGACTTAGGAACACAGACTAGACACAGCTCACGCATTATGTCTATTGATTTGAACTTATAAATGGCTGGAGATTTATGTGCTCATCAATATTAGCCAACAAAAATGATTTTTATGGCAAAAATAGTTATTTTGTATTTTTTATTAAAGACAGACTAACGGATACGACTTAGGAACACAGCCTACGTATAACTCACGCATTATGTCTATTAATTTGGACTTACAACTGACTGGAGATTTATGTGCTCATCAATATTAACCAACAATAGTATATTGTGCGTCAAGGACGGAAAGCCATGTTTTCCCGGCCGAGGTACACATGCTATTTTTTAACACGCCTGCAAAGGAAAGTTCTTTGAAGAGCGGGAGGAAAGTGAGTACTTTCCGCCCTAGTGTGGAAAGTTGCTCCCGAGGGCATAACTTTTCACCCGAGGGCGGGAAGTACTCACTTTCCTCCGGCTCATCAGGGAGCAAATTACGAACTTTCCATGCAGGTGTGTGAAAAAAATGATTTTTATGGCAAAAATAGTTGTGTTGTATTTTTTATCAACGACAGACCAACGGGTACGACTTAGGTACACAGGCTACGTATGCCTCACCCAATATGTCTATTGATTTGGACCGATAAATGACTGGAGATTTATGTGCTCATCAATATTAACCAACAAAAATTGTTTTTATGGCAAAAATAGTTGTTGTATTTTTTGTTAACGACAGATTAACTGACACGACTTAGGAACACAGACTAGACCTAGCTCACGCACTATGTCTATTGATTTGGACTTATAAATGATTGGAGATTTATGTACTCATCAATATTAGCCAACAAAAATGATTTTTATTGCAAAAATATTGGTATCGTGGTATTTGTTATCTACTGATTAACTAACCATTTATCAGCCTTGGAAATGGAGAATACACACACCTGGTGTATAATATCTGCGGAATTAGACTTGTCATTGCTTGAATATTTATGTGCTCATTAATATTGAGGTGAGAAAAAAAATCAGTATATAAATATTTTTTTCAGTTTTATTTTGGTATATTGTCTCAACCGTTTTCTCAGAGTATTTACATAAACTTATAGATTCATTTAAACGATATAAACTTTTTCAAGTATTCATAAATGTAGTGGGACATATAATATGTATTATACGTTTTTCTTAGTATAGTAGTATGTAGTAAGCCAGCTTATCATGTTTCTCAATAATTATCAGTTTGAACATCGAGTCTTGAAGTAAATATCACTAATAGTACGCTCTCTTAATTAACAGTAGCTGAGGCAACTGTCCTAAAAATAACAGGAATACAATTGCTTACAGCAATACTTTTTTTTCGGGTTCATAGGGAAGTGTAAACGGCGCGCATCTGAACAATGCATAAAACAATTTAGATATTCATTTCTTATTTGCCTGAGGAAAAACAATGTATGATTCTCAATTTTTCTGTCATCAACCAAGATCAAATGGTGTAGAGCACCATTACTGGCAAAATTTTATGTGGTAATTTGCATTTGGTTACGTGATCGCCATAATGAAGCCAGCTATCGTTGGTCTTAGCGTAAAATGTGTAATGACCGACAGGTTCTCTCTTTGGATCATGCTTATTATTCCTAATGCTTGTCCGGAGGGAAAGCTGATAATCAATGACACCTCTCAAATAAAATATATTCTCTGATTTTGACATTTGAATGGATGGTGGGAGAGCTGTCAGCCTCACATGGTCCTTTTTCGCAAATCCTGATATTATTTCCAACAGTATGAAATTGCTTACTGGGTAAATAGATTCCGTCATTTCACCAGTACAATTACTCGATAAACATTGACTAGACTCACTCTTGCTGACGAATTCCTCCGTTTCCCCATTCATCCATACCTGTAACGGTACACTATAGTATAATACTGTATCTGTCAGTGGACCACAATTATTATCACACGTTGTAATTATTTCAAAGCACGCGATCCTACTGCCAATTTTACTGGTCATTTCTGAGACGGTCGTAAAGCAATCAATTGTGATCCGATTTTCAACTAATAGTTCTGGGAAATGTTGAAAATGTATTTCGTATCTTTTCATGAAAATGTCCTCATTTATCCCCTTGTTCGAGCATTATACACTAATTCGAACAAATCATTATTTGAAGAATATTGTCTTATGCTGCCTTTGAAATCATCTGAAATTGTCGTTGCGCATATGAAAAATTGACATAGTGCGTCAAAAGCACAAGCGTGAATAATCATGACAATTTTATCTTTTATGTTGATAGTGTTCAACTTGTTCCTCGTAGCTGGCGTTATCAAAGTTGGGACTTGAATGTGGATCACACTGGTTTTTTGATAACGCGCCTTTTGCTCGTGTTTTTTTAACTTCATTCCCTCAATTTTCCGAGGCTAAAGCATCACAAAGTTGCCTCCTATTTGACTTTTTGGAACACGTTATACAGAGACGACCCTTTTCGGGTCCATCTGAATCTTTGAAAATCATAACAGAACATACATCTTCTCTATGAACAGGAGTTTTACAAATCTGAAAGAAGACAATATAAAGATAAGATCCATATTTATCCATCGATAAATATTTCATAAGAGATAATGAAACTTACAGCACACTTAAGAAATGTTTTGACACCATCCTGACATTTTTGACAACCTAGATGAGAAGCTGCCTTGCTGTTTTCCCTAGATTCGTGGATGCTGGTATTATTAGAGGACTTGGGATTTGTTGTATCCAGGACTGGCGACGAGAGTTCTCGAGACTTTGCTCGGAAGCGTCAGATAAATTTGATTTATTTCTAGGTATACCAGCTGTATCATTAGATAAAGCTTGCTCTGTGAATTTTAAATCACTTTCTCCTCTAGAATCTCTTTCTTCAGTATTGTCATGATTATTTTCATTTCCAGAAGTTGTGTAAGGAATTCTAGGAATTCCTCAGACGATGCATAGACCATCGAGAACTTCGGATTAAGCGTGAGTCAGACAAAGACCCAGAGCCTTTTATTTTAATAAATTGTGGACAGGAAAAACTGTGTGACCATCTAGTGATCGTTTATATTCAGGGAAAATTATTGTTATTCCAGATAGTATTTACGTGCTATATATTAGGAGTTTTGATAAAGTTAACTATCGGGGACCCAGAAATTTTCGTTGTTTGGGCCAAAATATTATCGAGCTACGCGATTATTGATAAGAATCCCCCCTTGCATTTATCTTCGAGGAAATGTGGAGGCCCAGCTGAAATGCTGGCACTCACAAGGAACACTAGGGAGGTGTTCCCCTCCGATTTCGATGAAACTCATATATGTTGTAGAGGACTCGAAACTAAACGACACGTATTTTTTTTATCGGCGGATACGCAGTTTTAAGGGGGGAAACCATGGTCAGAAGGTGACCACTTTTGGGGGTGATTTTTCAACTCCGTCTATAAGAAGGGAATTCTCGTAAATGTTAATTATGGGAATAAATAGCTCGTGAGTAATTATGAAAATCACAATTGATAGTTCCTCCGGGGGTTGAAATTTAGAGGGTAAACTATCCCTGTAAAGACTTCATTTTTCAAAAAAAAAAAAAACTATGATTCAGAATTTTATGAAACCAACTGTTGGATGGAACATGGAAAAATGCGGAATACCTGTTTTTGGTTTTTCCCCAGAACTGGAGTTTTCTAGGGTGAAAAAAATAATTTCCTGGCAACATCATCCACCAAGGTGGTGGGGTTATTCATTCATTCCATTGAGGTAATGTATAGCTTATGAGAAATCGCGAGAATATCCAATAATAGTTCCTCTCGGGGTTGAAGTTGACGGGGTAATTACCCCCGCGAAATAATATTTTTTTATCAAACAACTATTGGCTTTCACGGAAATGATTGCATCGGAAGAGATATGAAATAATACAGTATCCCTTTTTATGAAAGAATAAAATTGGATTCCAGATATCCCAAGCCTCAATTTTGATTTCAATAATCCGCACGTGAAAATGATATTTTTCCAAAATTCGGCGATAAACGAATAACGATAAAAATAGATCAAAGAAAAGATTCTCTGGAACAAAATTTCCTTTTTCTTCAGGTACAGCAACAGGGTGGTTATATTTGAAGAAAAAGCAGTGACGAGTACGAAAAAAAATTTGCTAAATAATCGGAATTTTTCCATATCGTTCAACGAATGATTGAATTTGTTTTTTTCATATGTCGGAGGAACTGGGGTAATGGTTCTAAGAGACTTCATTATTATAGTATATATGTGATGATAATACACTGCTGAAAGCGATAATAAATCCAAACAAAATGCAAATAGCCGTGCACGCGTCACCTATATCCAAAAATAGGTAATCCATCATGCAGTTATCATGTATTATTGATAACCCTGAATATTATTCACATCACGGCAAAACTGTCTCTTGTTAATCGTATATTCCGAATTCTTTCCATCATGAGATTCAATCCTATAAACGTTATTAAGATCCTCATGGCAACATTTGAAGTGCTGAATCTTGGCGAAACCCCTGTGACTAATGAAGAACGAGAATTGGCAACTCATTTCGAGAATATATTGCAACGAACTATGGAGGAATATAATGGGGTGGAAATTATTGAAGAATCAACTCTTGATTTCCAAGAGCCATACAAAGACATCGAAATGATACCAATTGAGGATACAGAATTCCAACCACATCATAAAGAATCATCTGATAGTTGTTCAGAGGATGACGAACTTGTAGATTATGACTATAAAAAAAGAGCAGGCGAATACTGGAGGAGTGCGAAAACAAAGAAAAATCTGTCCATAAAAACTGTTACCAATAAATTGAAAAGAGTGAAATCGGTCCAGCAATTACGTCGTTGGGCACATCAAGTCAATAAAAGAGGACCTTATATGGAAAAGTTGAANGAGGAACTTATATGGAAAAGTTGAAACGAATATCAGAGTACACGTTGAAAAATATGAAAAATGCTATCGATGCGGGGCTAATTGTTCATGATGCCGACCTACGAAGATGGGCTCTGCAAGCTCAACGAGATATTGGATATCAAGATATTCGTTTCAAGGCCTCGGCATGGTGGCTACATTACTTCAAAAGAGCTCATCTCATCACATCTCGCAAGATTACTAAATTCATCACACGTAAAACAATGGAAAATCAGAAAGATTTACAAAAAATAGCGGACGAATTCCTGCAACAGATGAAACCATATTTTGAGATTTATGGCTTGCAAAACATCTATAATTCTGATCAGAGTGGTTTCCAATTGGAAACGCATTCGGGGCGAACTTTGGCGGAAGAGGGGTCTAAAGAAGTCTCATGCATTGTACAATCTGTAACATCAACGACACACAGTTATACCATACAACCCACCATATGAGCAGATGGAAGGATTTAAGGAGGGGTGGGGATTTTATAAATTAGCAACGTAACCATTTTGCCCCATTGTTTTTTCTTTTTTAATGAAAAGAGGGGGGGGGGGATTTTATAAAATTGTAACGGGTTCATTTTGCCCCATTGTTTTTTTTCAATGAATAAAAGTGGAGGGAGCGGGGAAATTTGGAAACTTGGAATTTGGGGTACCCTTTTGCTCCATTGTTTTTTTCTGAATGAGAAGGGGGGGGGGCATTTTGTAAATTTGTAACGAGTCTACTTTGCCCCGTTGTTTTTTTCTTAATGACTAAAGGAGGAGGGGAGGGGGAAATTTTGTAAATTAGGGACGTTCCCATTTTGCTCCATTGTTTTTTTTTCTCAATGAATGACGGCGATGGGGAGGGGAAATCCCATAAATTAGTAACAAAACCATTTTATACTCCAATGACGCAGAATCCACTAAAACGTCTAGATATACAATTTCCCGAGAAAGTATTTTTCGAACTTTTTGAGTCAAATTTTGAATTTTCAAATTCTTTTCATAAAATGAAAAAAAAGTCTCAGAAAGTTATACTGAAATGACTCAGAATCAACTGAAACGTCAAGATATGGTATTCCCTGGGAAAGTTTTCTTCGAACTTTTTAGGTCAAATTTAAATTTTCGAATTCCTTTAAAAAAAATGAAAAAAAAAGGTATCAAAAAATCATACTCAAATGACTCACAATCAACTAAAACATCGAGATATAGTATTCCCTGAGAAAGTGTTTTTACAAACTTTTTGGTCCAAATTTTGAATTTTCAAAGTCCTTCATTTTCCTTGAGACAGCGTTTTTTGAACTTTTTGGGTCAAATTTTGAATTCTCAAATTCCTTGCAAAAAATGAAAAAAAAAACGCCTCTGAAAGTTATACTCAAATGACTCAGAATGAACTGAAACGTGGAGATATACTATTCCCTGAGGAAGAATTTTTCGATCTTTTTGGGTCAAATTTTGAATTTTCAAATGCCTTTCAAAAAATGAAAAAAAAAAGTCTCGGAAAGTTATACACAAATTACTCACAATCAACTGAAACGTGGAGATATAGTATTCCCTGAGAAAGTGTTTTTCGAACTTTTTGGATCCAATTTTGGATTTTCAAATTCCTTTCAAAATATGAAAAAAAAACGTTTTGGAAAGGTTTACTTAAATGACTCAGCATTAACTGAAACGTCGAGATATACAATTTCTTGAGAAAATGTTATTCGAACTTTTTGGGTCAAATTTTGAATTTTCAAATTCCTTTCAAAAAATGAAACAAAAAACGTCTCGGACAGGTATACTCAAATGACTCAGAATTAATCGAAACGTCAAGATATAGTATTTCTTGAGAAAGCGTTTTTTGAACTTTTTGGGTCAAATTTTGAATTTTCAAATTCCTTTCAAAAAATGAAACAAAAAACGTCTCGGACAGGTATACTCAAATGACTCAGAATTAATCGAAACGTCAAGATATAGTATTTCTTGAGAAAGCGTTTTTTGAACTTTTTGGGTCAAATTTTGAATTTTCAAATTCCTTTCAAAAAATGAAAAAAAAACGTCTCTGAAAGTTATACTCAAATGACTCAGAATCAACTGAAAGTTGGAGATATACTATTCCCTGAGAAAGAATATTTCGATCTTTTTGGGTCAAATTTTGAATTTTCAGATTCCTTTCAAGAAAAGAAAAAAAAAGTCTCGGAAAGTTATACACAAATTACTCACAATCAACTGAAACGTGGAGATATAGTATTCCCTGAGAAAGTGTTCTTCGAACTTTTTGGGTCAAATTTTGAATTTTCAAATTGCTTACAAAAAAGGAAAAAAAAAGTCTCGGAGAGTTATACACAAATTACTCCGAATCAACTGAAACGTGGAGATATAGTATTCCCTGAGAAAGTGTTTTTCGAACTTTTTGGATCAAATTTTGAATTTTCAAATTCCTTTCAAAAAATGAGAAAAAAAGGTCCCCGAAAGTTATACTCAAATAACTCGGAATCAACTGAAACGTGGAGATATAGTATTCCCTGAGAGAGTGTTTTTCGAACTTTTTAGGTCAAATTTTGAATTTTCAAATTGCTTTCGACAAATGAAAAAAAAACGTCTCGGAAATTTATCCCTAAATGACTCAGAATCAATTGAAATCTCGAGATATCTTATTCCCTGAGAAACTATTTTTGGAACTTTTTGGGTCCAATTTTGGGTTTTCAAATTCCTTTCAAAATATGAAAAAAAAACGTCTCGGACAGGTATACTTAAATGACTCAGAATGAATCGAAACGTTAAGATATAGTATTCCCTGTGAAAGTGTTTTTCGAACTTTTTGGGTCAAATTTTTGCATTTTCAAATTTCCTTTGCAACGTTAAAAATAAATGTCCCGTAAAGTTATACCCAGGTGACTCAGCGTTATCTGAAACGTGGAGATTCATAATTCCCTGAAAAAGTGTTTTTTCAAACTGTTTGGTCGTAATTTGGAATTTTGAAATTCCATTGAAAAATTGAAAAAAAATAGTCTCGAAAAGTTATACTCAGATGACCCAACATAATCTGAAAAGTCAAGATTTACCACCCCCTCAAAACCTTTAGAGGCCAAACCGAACGTCAATTCTGAATGGTCAAACTGAGGATCAATTCTTGTTCCTAGTCGTCAAGAAAAGTCTCTCCCCTCCCGGCCATACCCGGTGGCAAGGAAATATGGCCATGGACATTCGAGATCCTAATTGTTTGACGTGGCCATTCTATGGTCGTTCGGACTGTGGCTACAGACTTTATCATACACCCAAAAAAGTCAGCCTGAATCAGACCGAAAATTAGGTCTGAATCAAGTCGACTGAATCATGTCGGGAATCGACTTGATTTTTCGACTTGATTCAGACCGACTCACTCTGTTCGGTTTGATTCAGGTCGATTTTTCGGTTTGATACAGACCGATTTTTCGATGTGATTCAATTCGATTCTTTAACTTAATTGATGAAAGGTTTTCGTAAACTAAGGAACAGCGAATTTTTAAGAAAATTTGAGGCAGGGGAGGGGTGCATTGAAAATTCACAACCCAAAAAATTGAGTCACTAAATTTTTGAAATATATCTCCGAAACTGAAAGGAGATAAAGAAGAGATTTTTCACAAAAAGGGGGGGGTTCTCAATTTTGTTTTTCAATTTGTCAAAATTATAAATTTTCAAAATTTTCAAAATTCATTGGAAATTGTGGAAATTTTTGAAATGTTTGAAATTTTTGACAATTACGAAAATTTAGCAAATTTTTAAAATCGGGAAAATTCCTAATTTTGACAATCTGAAAAAATAATTAAGAACCCCCTGTTTTTTTGTAAAAATTCGCTATCTCCCGTTGTTTTGGAGATATTTTTGAAAAACTCATCGATGCATTTTCGTGGGTTGTGAATTGTTAATGCACCCCCTCCTCCCCCCATTTTTCGTGAAAATTCGCTATTTCCCTTAGTTTTAATGATATTTCCGAAAAACTCACCTATTTTCAAAAACGCACTATTACTATTTACTCACTATTGTAAAAACCCCCCCTCTGTAGGGATTGACGTGTTGTCGGGAAGTTTAATCAATCCACTACTAAACAATTAGTTGTCTTAATTGTCTTTTATTCAATCGCGTCTAGAAATATATATACAAAAGTAGAGAGCAAGTCAGGTGGTCGACTTGTGGAGTAATAGGCGGTTAGCGCCAGACTGAATATAACATTCGCAAAAGGCGAGAATTCGGATACGCGTTAAAATAGGTGCGAGTGAGAAGTATACATTTTATTGGCACGTGACAGAGAGCGATGATGTCACTGATGTCCAGTAGTCTCAACTACGCACGTTGTCGTGTCCGCGTACTAATGCATAAATGTGTATGTAGCAAGGCGCTGCATGACTCCCCTGCTTGAGTAAAAACGAAGTTTTTAGAACTGTAACAGAAAAATGATTATTCTTGGAACAGGTAAATTATCGGTTTAGCAGGGGGATGAAAAAGGATTTTTTAACAAAAAGAATTAATTTTGAATGTGGGTAAAAAANATATGTACGGTCAATTTTACCGTTCTTTTTTCTCAGTGTATGTAGTAAGCAATGACGTAAGTTATAAAGCCAGAAAACAGAGACGAAAAGATTAGTATATTACGCAACAAGTGCGTAATGGGTTTTTTGGCTCGTGGGAAGTTGTAAAACGAGCCGAAAGCGAGTTTTACAATCCCACGAGTCAAAAAACGCCATTACGCACGAGTTTCGTATACTATTTTATGTCATAGGGCCCAGAATCCGCGATTCTACCGAGCGAAGCGAGGTTAGAATTGCGTGATTCTGGGCACCTACGGCGTAAAAAAATGAAAAAAATGAAATATGGGCGAGAATGTGCGAATGTTACGCGTTTCTTTCTTTCTCCTAGTGTTAGCTGTACTGCTAGTGGTCAGCAGTCGCTGCTGTTGTCGTTGATGCTTGGAATGGGTGTGAGCGTTTGGAGTTGTGTGTGTGTATCCTCGCCGTGAGCTGCGATGATGCGTGTATGCAGGCGTGTGTGATGCCTCCTAATGATGTATCAGAGAGTTGACGCCCTGGTGAAGACGTCTATCGGCATTCCATGTGACGTCGCGTATTCCAGAGGGCGAGGTTCTCATTGAGGTTTGGCGGAGATGAGCTCTGTGAGTCGGCCCGATGTTCTCGACGCTGCCATCGGAGAAGTTCGACATGAGGTTACTTTCTTCTCTCTCTCATGTCACGAAGTCGCCGCGGATCGTAAGCGAGGGTCCACCTCCCCTGATGCCCGTGAAATCCTGTTGGCGTGTTTAGATGCGAAGGGACTACGGTTGAGGTGACCAACCTCCTGCGCCCGTGCCGCGGATGCGGCGTCCATTTTCGCTACGTTGATGTGCCTCGTACCAACAGAGTGTCCATTATTCCTGAAGGTAGAGGTAATGCCTGCGTGTATATGTGATTTTCGACGATGCTTTAGCGGAGATGAGCTCGTTGAGTCAGCCCGATGTTCTCAACGCTGCCATCGGAGAAGAGTGGTATGAGGTTACTTTCTTCTCTCCCTCATGCCAGTGTGTCACTGTCCTCCAGCTGCTCGTTGCTACCGTTGTCTTTGTCTTTGTATTAGCGCAGTTGTTGTCATCTCACAGTTTATCCGAAACGAAATAAAATCAACGCTTGTGAGAGAGAAAAATAAAGTATTTAGAAGTCTTTATTATCACCAGCACAGCACAACGTATCTGGGTGCTCAGCAATGTGCTGGCACTCGTCACAATAACACGAAAATAAAATCGTCGCACTCATGATGTTAGGGCACGACTACTGGCACTTGTTTTCATTTCGCAAGGACGTGGCAAAACCAAGGCTTGGTGCTCGGACGCTTGGAATGTTCCAGAATTCACGAGACGCCATTTTGAAAATGCCGTTGAGTACCCACGCGACGAAATTGACGGGTTTTCTATCGCGGGGAATTAGATTAACATTTGTCACTCGCGGGTTATGGGGCACTGGAAAGTCTAGAATGCGTGGATGATCACCAGGATGGATGTACTTCACTGGGATGCGCGGGTAAAATCTTTCGATGATAAAAAAATGCACGCCGCGCCACGAGATTTTCACTTTTGTCGAATAAAAACGCGGCTTCCCTTTGAGATTCTGTCGAGATCTGTCTCTCACCCAGACCCCAACCAGTATCGGAACCAATGTACACGGAGAAAAGTGAATGGTAGGGGTTACTTTTATATGGTAGAAGTTCCCATAAATTATGGTAAGACGGTTTCTGAGTCAATTTCAATAGTAATTTTTACTACGTTCAACAGTAAAGCGTACTATGTTGTATAGTAATCAATACCATTCGAACATGCTAAGCATTACTATACAATATAGCAACGACAACCATTATTATAGAAGAGATTACCATGTGGATGGTAATCAGTACTATTTATACATGGTAATCTCTCCTTTTCTCGATATCGTAGAAAATACTAAAAATAGCCATCAAGGCACAATTAAAATTGAATTATCGGTTACTCATCAACAAGTCTTTACCACCACCTTTTCTCCCTGGTCCAGCTCTTAACAAGAGATTAGAATTAGATCCAAATTATCGTCATTTTCTGCCAGTTCTCCCGTCCAATCGATCTGGAGATATTACAATAGTAAGCTCTCTCAATTATTTGGGACAAAATATCAGGAAAAACGTAATATTGATGATGCCGACTGAGGCTGGTCCTCAATTACATTTGATCACTATCGTAATCCTGGAGCCAAATAATCAAGTTATTCTTGTTACTCAACAATTACAAGAATAGTCCTTTGAAAGACATTTCCAATCCTATGAAATTGATATAAATGATAAGAGGTGGTCGACATTGACATTTCGACAAATGAAATTTTGTATCGTATCGTATATAGCTACCACGGGGAATAAAAAGCAATACGTTCTGAAACGTTGGGTCTAAATTCTCACGCAAAGTTGTTGAATTTAATTACTCACATTTAAATTTTTTAATAATTTTTATAGCACCGTAATGCCAAAAATTCTTCCAATGATTAGGTAAAATTTGGGGCGAAAAATCCCACTATTCTGCAGATATGTATATTCTGATATTAGAATACTGATGTAAATATGTTATTGTTAAATATGATGCTTACGATATTCGATATGATTCATCTAGATATATTGATGATTATTAATAGGAAAGAATCCATGTTGGATTCTTATAAGAAAATACTCTGTAATTAGTGAAACAGCGTCGAAACCAAATACGTTAAATATAAATATATATCCCACTTGAAATTTCTATCTCATTATACTCATCATTATCGTGATATAGTTCNCAAATACGTTAAATATAAATATATATCCCACTTGAAATTTCTATCTCATTATACTCATCATTATCATGATATAGTTTAGTGATCATTATCTTTTATATTCGTGACATTTTATGACTTTTTCACGTTTTACCATATAATATAGGTCATGTTACCATAGTGCATGGTAATCTCTCCTATAAACTATGGTAAACTTTACCAAACGACTATGGGTCCCTTTACCATAATTAATAGTACACTCTACCCTGTAACATGGTAGAGGGTACTATTCAATATAGTAATTTCTCCTGTGTTCATAGGCTTCATTCCCATCGAGAGACTTACCATGGCCCATAGTATGTAATACCGTACCCCATAGGAATCATTACCATGGCATAGTAATGCTTCCTAAATTTTAGAAATACATACAAGTCGTAAATTTGACATGGGACTCTTTCCCATGGCTCTTCTCTCCGTGTAGGGATTGAGGTGTTGTCGGGATGTTTGATCAATCCACTACTAAACAATTAGTTGTCTTAATTGTCGTTTATTCAATCGTGTCTAGAAATATATATACAAAAGTAGAGAGCAAGTCAGGTGGTCGACTTGTAGAGTGATAGGCGGTTAGCGCCAGGCTGAATATAATATTCGCAAAAGGCGAGAATTCGGATACGCGTTACAATAGGTACGAGTGAGAAGTATACATTTTATTGGCACGTGACAGAGAGCGATGATGTCACTGATGTCCAGTCGTCTCAAGTAAGCACGTTGTCGTGTCCGCGTACTAATGCATAAATGTGTATGTAGCGAGGCGCTACACCTCCGTCTCTTTGGAAAATTCCTCCTCAAAAACTACAACAATTTTGTAGATTTTATTAGAAAATATTTTCTCCAAATTAATATTTTTTTTGATGATCAAATGATGATCAGGATGCAAGTTATAAATTGCAGATACTAGAATTTAGAAAAAGAATTCTTGAGTTTGCATTTTTTTTTCCTTTGTGCTCATGTTTTTTTTTTACCGCGAATCGAATTCTCATAAAAAAACGATTAAACTCTCCGTGAAATTTAGCTTTTCAATTTTCAATGTCTTTGGCTATGAATCCTCAAAGTACAACCCTCCTCCCCGGCCCAATTTTTCAGTAAAAATTTGCTATCTCCCTTAATTTTAGAGATATCTTTGAAAAACTCATCGACAAGCTAAGTCCACTATACGGGAGGGCTATATATCGACAGTTTAGTATAATCTACCCCCCTTCCTATAAACCCTGTCACACAGAAAGTTCCCCTTATGTCAAACCTCTCAATCAAACTGGTCTCAATCGAACCGAAAAATCGGTCTGAATCAAACGGAAAAATCTACTAGAATCAAGTCGCTATTTACTACCTGAAACAGGCAGAATTTCGGCGTGAATTACTCTGATTCAAACCGATTTCTCGGCTAGATTCAAACCGACGTCGGCTTGACTTGTTTCTACATGAAATAAATCACTTTTCGACTTACATCTCGACTCAGTCAATTCTGAGTCATTTGAGTATACCTTTCCGAGACTTTTTTCATTTTTTGAAAGGAATTTAAAGATTCAAAATTTGACTCAAAAAGTTCGAAAAACACTTCATCAGGGAATAGCATATCTCGACGTTTCAGTTGATTTTGAGTGATTTGAGTATACCTTTCTGAGAATTTTTTTTTTCATTTTTTGGAAGGAATTTAAAGATTCAAAATTTGACTCAAAACGTTCAAAAAACACTTGCTCAGGGAATTGTATATCTCGACGTTTCCGTTGATTCAGAGTCATTTCAGTATACCTTTCCGAGACGTTTTTTTAAAAATTTTTTTAAGGGAACTTAAAAATTCAAAATTTGATCCAAAAAGTTCGAAAATTACTTTCTCAGAGACGATTATATCTTGACGTTTCAGTGAATTCTGAGTCATTTGAGTATACTTTTCCGAGACTTTTTTTTTCACTTTTGAAAGGAATTTGGAAATCCAAAATTCGACCCAAAAAGTTAGAAAAATGGTTTCTCAGGGAATAGTATATCTGGACGTTTCAGTTGATTCTGATTCATTAGAGCATAAATTTCCGAAACTTTTTTTTTCATTTCATGGAAAGAATCTGAAAATTCAAAATTTGCCCCAAAAAGTTAACAAAAAGCTTTCTCAAGGAATTGTATATCTCGACGTTTCAGTTGATTCTGAGTCATTTGAGTATACCTTTTTGAGACTTTTTTTTCATTTTTTGAAAGGAATTCAAAGATTTAAAATGTGACCCAAGAAGTTCGAAAACACTTTCTCAGAGAATTGTATATCTCGACGTTTCCGTTGATTCTGAGTCACTTGAGTATAANATTCTTTCAGTCAAAATGGGAGGAATAGTAATATCGGGAAGTTGTTGGTGCGACCCGTCCGACGGGTCAGACCCACATGAATACATCCGCTACCAACCCACCCGCAATGGGAGCGAGCGCAGCGAGCGACCGACAGCCCAATCCACTAGTTTAGTGTTTCTTTTTCTTTTGCTAAATTATTTGGATATATGTTGGATATATTTTTTTGAGACAATTGTGTATAGTTTTCCTATTTTTTTCATGAATATAACCTCGATTCATTGCATAACATTAACTCCGGTGTTTCGCGTTACGTTATTTGTTTTTTTTAGCAATACCCATTGTCCCATTTTCCATCCAAACTTCTCTCCACAACCAACCCCCTCAGCGGCGCGGACAACCTATCACCTTCCCCTGGACTCCTTAGTTTTAAGTTTGTGTTAGATTAATGGTTATTTTCTGTTNCCCCCCTCCAAAACCTTTGCTGATTAAGAAAAGAAAAAAAAGGAATGGGGCAAAATGGGTACGTTACTAATTTACAAAATTCCCCTGCACCGCCACTTTCACTCATTAAAAAACAAATGATACAAAATGGTTTTGACTAATGGTTTGACTAATTTACCAAATACTCCTCCACCCACCTTTATTCATTAAGAAAAAAACAATGGGGCAAAATAGTTTTTGTTACAAATTTACGTAATTCCCCCCCTCCACCTTCATTTATAAAAAAAAACGATGGAGCTGTGGAGGTGAGCAGGTCATTACTGAAAACTCGGAGATCCAACGTTGAGCGAAATATATTTGAGTTTTGGACGTTGATATTTACAGGAGTGAAGAGTTAGTCGTAAGAAGACTTGTCCTCTCTGTCGATGTATTGTCCAGTGATTGAGTGATGAGTGAGTGTCGAGTGAATGATTGACTGATGGTGAGTGTGGAAAGTGTGGGGTATTTAAGGAGAGTGCAAGGATGTGATTGGTGGAAAATTTGGAGAAGGGATGAGTGAAATCCTGGCTTCCGATTGGTTCGGCGATGTAAGTTCCCGCCGGTGAGCTGTGATTGGCTCGGGGGTCCCGGCGGGGAAATTTCCGTCGTGACGTCACGGGCGCCGGTCAGGCGGACGAGGGATTATGGACGCCAGGTGATGATGAGGGATTAGGACGCATGGAGGATTATGGCAATAAACGGGTCATGAGGTTTATGATACGGAAATGGATTTTTAATGTGGGAATTGGCCCAATGTCTCGACAGGAAAATTGGGGAATTGGCCCAATGTCTAAAGAGGAAAATTGAGTGTGCGTATGTGTGTGCGTGTGTGAATGACAGAGATGTAGTGGAGACACAGTCACCACAGATCAAAATGGTAACGTTCGCTATTTTACGGCATTCCCCCCTTCGCCCACCTTTATTCATTAAGAAAAAATGACAATGAGGCAAAATGGGCACGTTAGAAATTTCCAAAATCCCCCCCCCCCACCGCACTCATTAAGAAAAAAACAATGGAGCAAAATGGCCCCGTTACAAATTTACAAAATCCCTACCCCTCCACTTTTATTAATTAAAAAAAAAAACAATGACACTAAATGTGTACGTTACAAATGAAAAAATTCCCCCCCCCCCTCCACTTTCATTCATTGAAAAAAACAATGCGGAAAATGGGTTTGTAAAGAATATTTCCAGTTGTTTTATAGAAGTAACAAGAAACCGTGGTTTGCCAAGTTTCGGAAATTGTCTAGAGAAACGATAGTATGGGTCAACAGAGCCCGGTCTAATCATATCAATACAGCAAGCTCTCTCCATAGAATAAAAATTGTCAATGACCCAAAATGCTCATGTGGCCATCCCGAAGAGGATCTCAAGCATATTCTGTGGAACTGCCCCAAGTACGAAAGCAAGAGGGTTACAATGATGCAAAAGATTCGAAAACATAGAATTACCACCTAACATCAACCATATACTGTACTCATTGAAACTACCTGTTATAAAAGCTATAGATAAGTTCATGAAAGACTATAACTTGAAAATTTAATGTCAAAACACAATTNCAAAACCTTTGCTGATTAAGAAAAGAAAAAAAAGGAATGGGGCAAAATGGGTACGTTACTAATTTACAAAATTCCCCTGCACCGCCACTTTCACTCATTAAAAAACAAATGATACAAAATGGTTTTGACTAATGGTTTGACTAATTTACCAAATACTCCTCCACCCACCTTTATTCATTAAGAAAAAAACAATGGGGCAAAATAGTTTTTGNATGAAAGACTATAACTTGAAAATTTAATGTCAAAACACAATTTACTCTGTAACAAATCAACAATTGATACTGTAACCGCAATGTAAAGAACTATCTTTTAAAGCTAATAAATTCTATACGGATTTCTAATGCATTAATAAAAAAAAAATAGGTTTGCCATTAATTTTTCAAATTGAAAAAAAGGTAATGCATTTGCAAAATGCAAAACATGTATTTTCCACTTTCAATTTCTCCCGCCACTGCCGTCGACTTGACCGACCTAGGCGGGAAGTCGATACTGTCGCCACCTCGCGGCATTTTCCCTATAAGCCTATATAGCTATACAAACACCAACAATACATTTTTCTTTAATTAACGAATAACAATGCAAATAACGGTGCAAATGTTAACAAATAATTAATCTCTCTACTTTTACATTGATTTTGGGTGTCATTTACCCCTTTTTAACCCCGAAAATGACTGCCCGGTTGCTGCCCGGTTGGTGCCTCGTAACAACCGGGCTACTTGGTCGCCAGGGAGTTGAGGGTCGAGTAGTCGAGTAGTTGAGCATTCGAGGAGTCGGTGACTAGCCCTCATCGAGTCCATGGCCTTCGGGCAGACTCCCGTTGGGGGATGCCCCTCTGGGGAGAATTTTGCATCTGACCAAAAGTTTAGATGAGATTTTGGGTTTCGACTCGCGTTGCCGCACGATTTTCGTAACCATCCGGAGTTGTACCGCAGAACTCTTTTGAGGATTATTGTAGAGTTCGACTGTTCCTTCTGTTTTTGTGCATAATTATGAGAATTTCGCGTTCGGATTACATGCGGATACGGGTGGTGTATTTGGCTGTTGGATTCCATACGATCTCGGATCCGTTCCATTTTTTTTTATTATTCGGGTTTTCCGCTGAACAGTGAGAATGTTGCTGGTTAACGCGAGTTGATTACAGTCGTGATTTTCTCTTTGCGTTGGACGTGGACGTGTGTTAGATTTCACGGGATTTGTTTCTTATTTAATTCTATTTCGTGGCGTTGACGAGAATTCGAGTCGTAGGATTGAACTTCGCGTTGAACATTTGTCCTCTGGCTCTTTGTCTGCTCAATAATTATTGAGTATTGAAGAATATGTTTTTTTTGTGTGATTATTCTGTTTTTTTTCAATCTCTTTTTATTGTGCTCTTACTCTCAGTTTTTTGAGATTAGTTGTTTTGAGTTAATTAACTTCCCGGCAGGGAAGTTATTGTAATGGCCCCGAAAATCAAAAATTGATTTTTCATCAAATCTCCATGTTTCAAGGTCTTTTCGATGTTCCTAGACAATTTTAAACAAAATGTCTGTCTGTGTGTGAGTGTTACTAGGTATGTACGTGGTCAAAATTTTGGTTAACGATTTCTCGTGAACGAATTGTCCGATTTGACTTGTTTTTTTTTTCAATCAATAGGTTTTCATTCAACTTAGAGCGGATTAGATTTTGGCTGATATCTCTTTAGTGTTTTTGAGTTTTCCCGGAAAGAAAATATCAAAATGACAAAAAAGCAACAAACACTTTCTTAATCTCATGAAAATCACATATAGAACGATTATAATGAAGAAAATTTCATACTTCTCTTCGATTTCTTCCAAAAATTGCCGTTTTTCTATCAATAAATGAGAAATAAAAAAATTCCAATTGGCATACATCGTTATCGACTGGCGCCTCTACTAATTGGTCACTAACTCATCTGAAGTTAGTTGCTAAGAAAGTTTGTTGTTTTTCCAAATTTCTCATTATTTATATCACTCCGATGTTAATATTAACTCTTAATACCAGAAATCTTATCGTATTTCGAGTTAAGAGAAATATTATATGAAAACAAATGCTGAGATCAGTGGTATACTTCGTCTCATGACAATGCGACACATTTCTCATGAATGCGACATCTTTTGATTGACCAAGTTTTTGCGTCTACTTCCGGCATGTATACCGACTGTGTCGAACCGGCGTGTGCTTTGATAAAATTATCAAGTGAGAACTGTGTTTACCAAAATGTCGCTTGAGTATGACTTTACGAGCAGTGCGGAAATCGATGCTTTCCTCCCTGGCAATGTAATGATGTGAGTATAGTTATAAATATGATGTAATTAAAAACAAGGGTTTCTCATGAACAAATAAACAGAGTATTGAGAGTTGAAAAGGATTCTTTCAGTCAAAATGGGAGGAATAGTAATATCGGGAAGTTGTTGGTGCGACCCGTCCGACGGGTCAGACCCACATGAATACATCCGCTACCAACCCACCCGCAATGGGAGCGAGCGCAGCGAGCGACCGACAGCCCAATCCACTAGTTTAGTGTTTCTTTTTCTTTTGCTAAATTATTTGGATATATGTTGGATATATTTTTTTGAGACAATTGTGTATAGTTTTCCTATTTTTTTCATGAATATAACCTCGATTCATTGCATAACATTAACTCCGGTGTTTCGCGTTACGTTATTTGTTTTTTTTAGCAATACCCATTGTCCCATTTTCCATCCAAACTTCTCTCCACAACCAACCCCCTCAGCGGCGCGGACAACCTATCACCTTCCCCTGGACTCCTTAGTTTTAAGTTTGTGTTAGATTAATGGTTATTTTCTGTTTCCTTCGTTTTTTTCCGTTTGAGGTTCGTTTATTCGGTTTGTCATCGCCAAGGTCAAAGGACGGCTGACGCCCATCGCTAAGTTTTTTTGGAGTTTTCTCAGTCTAGGGGAGATGGGCGAGTTAACGTGGTTTTCCAATTCCAGATGGAAAATTCCATTATAGTTGTTGTTACATTTCGTCCATCAATGTAATTTTCATGTCTCTCAACAAAAGTGTCACATCTCACAGGTAATGACAACCACTTCAAAACAATTGATTTGATGCGATTCAGCTCTACATCGACAGCAGCACACGAGGCTGGTATATCATCATGATCAAAAAATTATTCAGTTACACCAGACCATAATGGCAACCACTGGATATAATTTAGTAACTTGTTTACTTAGTAACTTGAAATTTGGACGATAAAAAGGATTTTCACTGATTCCTGATTCAGACGAAATATGTTCCTGGACGATTTGTTCACGTTCCTTTGCCCATAAAAAAATGATTTGATTCTCTATACATCTGCGGTATTTCGCATCTCCTGGACATAGTCCAGGAGATGCCATATTCAAGTCACGATCTGGTTTCATAAAATCAAGATTAATTTCATCTACGCCATTCATTTTTAATAAATCCTTAATGATCTCTAGCTGTTGTGCACACGCAGACTTGTTACCGTTTTTCGTAAGTCCACTGTACCGACTGCTGGCGAGGCTAAAAATGCTCTGGATAATACAATCTGCGACGTTGAACGAGGAGCACGTAGCACACAATATTGCCAGTAAAGATCTGTACACAGTCCTTGTGTTAACCCCCGGATTTTTTAAAATCTCGTCGTAACTTTTGAGGTAGGTATCAGCATCTATTCCGATGGAGCATGGTGGTTTATCTTTTTTCTGAAACAATGAATCTGCATAATCATTTACAGTGCGATACTGGCTGAAAGCACGGACGCAGCCTTCAGTTATATTCTCAGACCCATCTGTGATGATTCCAGTTGGAATACATAATCTCAGTTCCTCAACCCAATCGAGGAACCACAAATAAATTGACAGAGAGTCCTTGGACTCAGTTATCATTTGTCCCAGCGTTATAGTCTGCAAGGGCGTCTGCGGTACAACTAAATAGACAGTAATGGAGTCGAAAAATTTGTTATCAGCTTTCACGAGTGGTTGGATTACCGAGTTTATCGAGCCAATACACAGACACAATTTCTCTCGCCCTAATGCTATGAACATGGTCGATTGATGTTTAGCACAGTAATTTACATAGACTGGAGAACTTCGGATGATCAAAATTTTACCCTCCATTGACATGTTCTTCAAGAAACATAGTGCTGTCAGGGGATCCTCGTCCAAGTTCGTCACTTCCCTCACATCATCGTCAAAGGTTATTAGGTAAGACATGGCCTGTTCCTTTTTTGTTGAGCATGTCTCTCTTTCTGACTCATCGGTTTCAGTCTTATTGCCATTATCTTCTTCTTGATTATTTGTTTCTGGAACTGCTGATGTTTTAAATGTTAAGCTTCTTCCACATAAAGGCTTTTGCCCTTCTTTTATCTCAGACTCAATATCATGCTCCGTTTCTCCAGTGCACTCAATTTTTGCTCCACAATGTTGACAATTTCCAACGAAATGAGCTGAAGTCTTGGAATCATGAACCCAATGATGACTGAATGAGAAGTCACATAGCAGACGAGTGCAGCCATGGAGCTTTGCATTGATGAATAGTCGCCAATCGTCTGTTTATGAATGGAAAAATGGATGATGAAACAACAATGATTATAATGATCAGAATAACAATATTAATAATAATCATTCTCCATTGAAATTTACCTTTTTCAAATTTCCAAGTAGGAGCAGGAGTAGTTTGACTTTTTCGTTTTCTCTTCTTCGATTTAGTGACATTTATTGGAATTTCTTCCAGTAATCTGTGAAAGTCAACTGCAGGAATAAAGAGATCGTAAGTATGAGACTTATTATCAGTTTCTGAGGTCACATCGAGTGTAGAATTCTGTAATAACTGGTTCACATCACTCCTGTCGATATTTTCTATTCTTTTTGCCTTTTTTTTATAGCCCTGTTACAAAAAACTTCGAATTTTGTCATGGTCGCATGGCACGAAACTATACACAGATGTCGCATTTTGTTTGGCGCCTTTCAAAGCCAGATAAATTTCTTCCCAAATAGGATTAGTGGGAGATGCAAGGTGTTTGCCATTCTCATCTGATAGTTGTGATTTATAAGTCAACAATACATCTTGACACAGCTGAAGAGAAATTTTTCGGCGTCGACCCACTTGAGTTCCTTCTACAATATCCATTCCTAAAATGTTTTCAAGCTTTAATCTTTTATATAACTGGCAGCATTATCGCTGATAAAATCAATCTTTATCAACTTCAGGTAGCAGGATTATAATAGTGTTCAACCTCTCAATGTCTTTGTCAATAATGCATTCGCCACTGACCGGAATGGAACTTGAACAAATCGTAGGCACTGAAGTAAACAACTTTTCGCACCATGAATCATAGCGGTGCGCTCAGACAATAGAATTTCCTTCATGCTTCCATCTATCGACTATTCGCGAAGAATAGTTGGAATTCTCAGCTACTCAGTTGTCGTGAGGCTGGAAAAAATTGCCACCTTGTCGCAATGTAGAATTATCTGACTGTCTTCAGAAACTTTGATGATGTCGCAACAAAGTTGAATTTCCTTAAGTTGTACGTAGAGGATTGTTGGAGAGTTATGGGAGTGCTCATCTAGGCCTATAGAAAGGGCGATCAGTGAGGCGGTGGAGGAGATGAAACAGTTGGAGAAGGAGATTTTGGAGAATTATGATGAACTGCCGGAGACTATTGTCACTGACTATCGAGAAGTGCCACCGGCATTGGAGACAGGTTTATAAGTCCAAATCAAAAGAGACAATGCGTCAGCTGTGTCTGGTCTCTCTTCCTAAGTCGTGTCAGTTACTCTGTCTTTAATAAAAAATACAACACAACTATTTTTGCCATAAAAATCATTTTTATTAGCTAATATTTATGAGCACATAAATCTCTAGTCATTTATAAGTCCAAATCAAAAGAGATAATGCGTGAGCTGTGTCTAGTCTGTGTTCCTAAGTCGTGTCAGTTAATCTGTCGTTAATAAAAAATACAACACAGCTATTTTTGCCATAAAAATCATTTTTGTTGGCTAATATTGATGAGCACATAAATCTCCAGCCATTTATAAGTTCAAATCAATAGACATAATGCGTGAGCTGTATTTAGTCTGTGTTTCTAAGTCGTGTTAGTCTGTCTTTGATAAAAAATACAACACAACTATTTTTGCAATAAAAATGATTGTTGTTTACTAATATTAATGAGCACATAAATCTGCTGTCATTTATACGTCCAAATTAGTTAAAATAATACAACAGCTCTACGTGTTCTGTGGTTCTAAATTACATAGGAAGGTCCGTTGATAACCAATAATTTAACACATTTATATTGGCAATAAAAATTATTTCTGCTTATTAATATTGATGAGCACATAATTATCCATGTATTTTTGGACCACTCCGCCCAAATATAATTCCGGTTATGACGTTTGATAGCTTTCGATGGTTTTCCCCCCTCCCTTTCCACTACCCTACCATAGCAAAAAATTTTTGGATACCACAAAAAAAGCACATAAATAGCACATTATTCAGGTGTTTTCAAAATGGTCGCCAAATCACCCCATTTCGCTAAATTTACGGAGGTATTTTTGCGGAGAAATTATATCGCATAAATTTTATAATTGTTTTCCTCTACATTTTTTGCTGTTTCTCATTGCAAAATCCAAGAAAAATAAATCGATAATTCATGTCCGAGAATCCTTATAGAAAACTTTCGTGCCATATGCGTCAACGGCTGATCCTCACCCTCTTGAAAATTAAAGGTGATTTTTTCTACGATGGAGGGTATGGAGAAACTATCTCTCAATTTTCGCTTCCGAATGGAAGCATTGTAATCGACCAAATTTAAGTTTTCGATTTTTTGTGTTATATCAATCCATTATAATCCAAAAAGTCCGAAAATGCAATTTTTAGGCCGTTTTTACGTATGTATGTACGTATGTAACAAACTTTTTCTCCAATTATTCGCCAGTTCAACAATGGAATTCAATCTTTTTTTTCTCAGACGCGACGTTGATGCCCTTTTATAATGCCTTTTCTCGTGTTTTTTCTTGTGAGTTTTTCACAAATTGATGATTCATCATGGTCTTATTATACTGAGTGTGAAGATTAATGGAAACAATGCTTCACGGTTCAACACCTCTTCAATTCCCATAAGTAATTCACTAACTCTGTATTCACTGATTGAGCTTCTAACTATAATCATAATCGAAGTCCCATTCAGAGTGTAAAACAATAATTATTCAATTTCTCAAAACGTTGAATGTTTTAGTCTTCGCCACCCTTTTGATTCCACTTTATTTCTTCACAAAAGCAATCGATAATTTTGTTGGAAAAATTTTCTGATTGATTCTGATGCTTTTTTGCTAATTCGGAGTATATCCTCCTCATTCATGATCTTTTTCACAATTTTATTCGACGATGCAATTTTTTCAAATTCTCTATAAAATCCCGAAATGCTTGTGCATTTTTTTTAAACTTCGAAATTTTTGGGAAATTGTTGAGAAAATCCAAGAAATTTCACATTCAATATTGATTTTTTCAATTGATTGTTCATAATCATTTCCATTGTAAAAAGCAGTCTTGCTACTTATTGACTCCTTCCTGGAGGGCTATTCTCAACAAAAATCCGCTTTTTCCACCGCTTTTTCGAAGCTGCGATTTTCTGCCGCGAGGGGACGACACGATACTAAATGACACGAAGTAATGACTTTGCGAACGCATTATGCGCAAATGCCCCTCCATCTGTAATTTTTCCTTTTGGAGCAGCTATAATTTATATTGGAGTAAAGTGTTAATAATTCACTTCAATACATATTACAAATAAGATAAATACTTGACCGATCAATTAGTGAATAGAAAAGAAACGCCACTTGATGTCTCTGCACAGGCGGAGATCGAGTGAGAGCGGTGAGTAACCATAGGTGTTGATCAATGTACTGTCGGCTGCAAACAGCTGATAACCAGTCGCGTCCTTCTTTTGGGTGTGACCACCTCGCGGGCACACTGAGACGTCGCAACCAGTGTCTACTAGGTACTGCACCTTGATGGACACATCCGTGACGAAGGGGCGACGGGACGCTAATGGAGAGTCGTGTTCCATCGCTAACGATTCCCTTTGAAGTTTTTCTGGAGTCTGCAGCCAGGCAAGCAGTTGCGTGCTTTGTCACCGAACCTAAATGGATACTAACAAGTGTCAGAGGTTTTTGGTACCTTCCTGGAAGCTCAGCGTCCGCATGAAATGCTGGGATTATTGGATGAGCCCCTTGAGTGTGTGTGTGTGAGCGAGATTGTGACTCGCGCATCTGCATCGCGGCTACAGTCACTGTTAATTTTTCCAGCTGAGCAAGAAGCTTCGCGTTTGTTGCGTCTCCTGGCAAGATTGAGATAGCTGCCATCAGGTGCGGCTGAAAGACCTCGTGAACCTTGTCCGCCAGTTTCGTCAGTACATCAATGGAAGCGTTCTCCTGTGTGGCTAACGTTGCCCTCGTCTGCTCAGACAGGTGCGACAGCCAACGTGTCCTCAGGACCTCTTCATCGATCCCTGGAACGAGGCGTTTTAAATGTCTGAGATGTTTCGAAGTGGTTCGATTTACAACTGTCTATGGATCTAGCGATTATTAAATCCTCCGCTATTAAACTACCGCTATTAAATACCTCCGCTGCGTAGGCCGAAACAATTAGTGGTGCTATTTTATTATACTTATCAATTTCGGTAACTATCCCTAGGTCGATGAACTGAGTCTCCAACTGGGCAAAATACAGTCGAGGCTTTTCGGAGTCTAAAGGCCTTGCGATGAACTTGAGTCTCATTGCTGCCATTGCTGTTGTCAAGGTTCCGGTTAGGAAGGTTGCCTGATCTGTGGTCAGTATGCTCGATTTTGGGTAAACAATTGAGCACGTGGTGCCACTCTAGCAAAGTCGTTAAAAAGTCTTTGCGTCCACTAATACAGCACTGCATCTGTAAGGTGCTCCGCAATGTGTCAGCGGGTCAGAAAGAGATGCACAACACAACACTTGAACTGGCCCACGTGTTCACGCACTTGTTCTTCGAAAAGCGCGAGCGGCACGAGTTATGCGGGTTACAGGTACTTCATTCATCGAGGGTGAGCGGACTCACCCGATGGGGTGGTGCGCGCGCATCACGGGCGGGCCGTCTGATGATGAAGACGCCGAATATTGATTTCTCCCGACGCCTGGACTCTAATTTCTGACCCCCATGACGCCATTTTGGACTCAAAGAATGAGCCGCACGAGGAGCAAGATGCAATGTTTCTTTTGCTTCCGAATTGAAGCTTTGTAATCCTCCGATTTTCACCTTCTCTAATTTTGATTGGAAATGATGTAGAATGGTCTGAAACGTAAAAATACGAAGTTTGGCGACCATGTCTGTATGTGAATATGTCCACCGCCACCTTCTCGAAGGTCAATTTTTAGACAATTGAGTAATTAAGTGGCTAAAATAATTGAAAAAAAATTGAAATTTTGTCAGATTATAGGTCCTAATAAGGACTAACTCTGTGCACAATTTCAGCCTGATCGGTCAAGTAGTTTTTCAGAAAAAGCGATTCATTTTTTAATCGTTTTTCACGAATATCTTTAAAATTATTGGACCGATTTAGATTTTTTTTTTCAGAATATTCGTCTTGATGTCCTCTACCGAGATTAATTCAAACATCTATTCCTGTCCATACAAAGTGTTCGAGATATTCCCCTTTTTCTGTTTTTTCGTTAAAATCCTTGTACGCGCGCTAACGTGTGCAAAAATCGAGATATCTACTTGAAATTTGGACAGAATCTTCCTCTCTTGATAACAAAGGTTCGTATTGAAGACGGGCTTAATTGCACTGGTAGTTTCGGAGATATTCAACTTTTTCTGAAAATCTATTATGTGGAATATCTTCAAAACTTCACAACCTATTTCACTTTTTTTCTCTCAAAATATTTGTTTCGATATCCTCTACCTAGATCAATCAATATTTCCTTCGGAAGCTTACTACCAATGGAATTGGTAGAAATGAAAAGAAGAAAAAGACTAATAACCCAAAAAGAAATGGTCGCATTCCTTCTGTCCAATAGGCTCTAAGCCCTGCTTGTTTTATTTTTTTTTTAGCACTTAACTCGCTTGCTTTGCACTCTGGAGCGATTCCGCGGCCCGGGAAAAAAATGAAATGCTTAGACACCGAAATTGGGTTGAAAAGTAACGTATAATGCGAAGCTACAATTCCCGGTAAAAAGCACCCGCACTCCGAGCACACTTGTTGCATTAACGCGCTCCCTTTTAGTAATTTGAAGATCACATCGGGGTCACCAATGTAGGATTTGCGGTTGATCGAGAGAACAAAACACTACAGACAAATAAATTAATAGATGGTTTATTCGCCGAAGCGTTAGTGTCGAATATTTACATTGAAGTCGATTCCGTTTTAGGTGCGAAATGTATTGCATGGCGGATACCGTTAGACTGATTAACTGTTCTTCTCTCGGAGGAAACCGTGATTCGGTATTGGCCAGAGGTACGAAGGTATCCTCTGGATGTATGCATGTATGAGTGAGTGACGCTATTGTACTCCTGTGGATTGACGTCCGACCGTCGTCCCTCAGGTGGTATTTAGCGAGCCGCTACATATTGACATTTCTACCCGTAAACCCTCATTATTAACATCACTTGATATTTAACAAAAGATGAAAGATGGACGGTTACGTTTTATGCCTTCACTACTGATTAATTCCAGGACGCAGAATACAAATAATACTTTTAGAGTAATGAGTTACAATAAGACTCAAGTTTTAAAATGGTTGAAAATATGTAGAAAAACTCAGTTCGATAATGAAAAAAATTCACATATGACTAAGAAAAAAACACGAGGATCTCGCGCAAATGTTCGACATTCGTTTTTTTTCAAAAAGTGAAGATTGGGCTCTTACGTTTCTTTATTTTTCGACTTGCGACGAAAAATGTAACTCAAACCATCCTCATCCATGTAGGTAAAATGCTTTCGTTTTTTCTTAACTGTAGATTCGATTGATGTCCCCGGTACTGTGGTCGAGTCACCTGTACTCCAATATTTGACATAACACCCGTACCCGAAACGGAGCATGCCGAACAATTGAACAATAAATCCCAAAAAAAAATCCAATCTCAATCCCAAAAAAAAACAAAAACATATGTTTTTGCCAAAAAAAAGAGACAAGTACGTACCCTGGAATTGATTTGCTGAAAAAAATTATGCTTTCGAGAAAGATTGAAAAAAAAAATAAAATCACAGTAATGCAAAAAAATACAAACATTTCTGCAAAAAAAGATTAGTATGTACCTTGGAATTCCTTTGCCGAAAAAAACATGCTTTTGAGAAACGTGAAAAAAAAACAGACGAAATCAAAACAATGTTACAAGTACTTCTTTCTGTAACCACAAGATCAGAGCTTCGAACCGAAGATGAGAATCGATCCAATTTCATGTTCTAAGACGCGAAGCTTGAATTTTGCCATCAACTTAAAATCCTGTGCACGCAGTTCCACCGCGCAACAACGTCGCTACAGTTCTAATAGAGAGGGATGGGCACGCGCCAAATACCAATCTGCATCATACAGATCTAGGAAGAATGATGTTATGAGAAAGAACAATACTTCGTGAAAGATTGAAGAAAGTATGCTCAACGTTTATTAAATTATGTAAACAGTCATAGATTAATGGTTGAACATTTTTTCACATCAACATCCATAGAATCTCATTCTGAATAAATTATCCATTTGAATTATAAGTATATTTTACTCTTCGGAATCTACTTCTCATCATTTTTTGTGGAAAACGATTTTTTGAATCGTCTTTCTTTAAAGTTGAGCCATCAATTTATTTTTAATTTTTTTCGGGAAGAAATGCAGAATACCGTCACTTCCAAGATTTGAATGAATGTTCTTGAGATCTTCAATTGTAATATGAGCAGCAGCCAATTTATTACGAGTGGCAGCTCCCATTCATTCTTCAGAGGTTGCAACTCAGTTGAATAGACGTAATATCAACGACATCGTGGCCACTGATGAATGAGGTTACGTGAGAGAAGTGCGTTTGAGATCGAACGTATACACTGAACCGAAATACTTTACGAAATTTGCGCAAAATATTCATTCCATATTTTCTGTTCCCTCCAATCCACTTATCACCGTCAATACAATCATTATGATTATTTCACCGCGAATTTTTGTTGAGTCCGTTTATACTGCGGAGGTAAACAGTCTAGAGAGGTTGAGAAGCTAATGTTACCAACTCGTATAACTAAAATCTTCTAGAGGGCGACATTGCCGCTGTTTAGTACTGAATTTTCATTATTTGAACAATTATTTAATACGTTTCTAAAAAATATAAAATACAATTTACGGATCGTAATGACGAATATATGTTATTTGAAAAGCATTAATTCCCACCAAAGTCCCAAATAACATCTCAACGCGGTAATTGAAAACTGGATTTTTTCGTGTTCAGGGATTGGAACACTCACGAAAATCCGACCTCTCTGTACCCCCCCCCCCCCCCNCCCCCCCCCCGCAAGCTACGATGCATAGAGACCATCCTTAAATTGAAAGTTGAAGAATTGATTAAGCATAAAAAATTCTTGAACAGCGAAAACTTACCAATTGCAATAATACATTAAATCATGCGCTCATGCACCAAGTTTTTTTTTTTTTTAACATTAATTTTTTTTTCAATTTTCAACTTTCCTCGCTTTTTTTACTTTCTTTTTTATTTACTTCTTCAATTCTTCAACTTTCAATTTAATTTGGCTTGTGTTGTGGTTAAATGTATTATTGCAATTGATAAGTTTTCACTCTTCAAGAATGGCACACTATGCAGGGTGTCCCATCTGAAAAGATGCGGCTAAATATCTCTCAAGGGGGGCGGGTAACAAAAAAATGTTTGATACAAAAATTGTAGGGTTTCGAGGGGGACATCCGATGTAGTCATTATTTTGAGCTTTCAACTTCACGCTTGCAAGCTGCAAGCACGAAGTGCTTTTATTTCAAAATGGCAACCGCATTTTTTACCCCAATGGAACTTGTTCATCTTGATGAGTTGTTCTTAGAAACCTCGTCATTCATTTAATTTCATCTCATTTTACTCGAAAAATCACATAAAAAGAGTTTCCAGGTAATTTTGTCCATTGACAGTATCATTGAAGAAATATGGGTCTATCACTTGCCCATCAACCACACCGCACCACACGTTTACTTTGCAACGATGTTGATGATCAATGTGTTGCGTCCAGTGAGGATTTTCCCTTGACCAATAATGACAATTGTGTCAATTTAACGATCTAGTACTCTGGAACGTTGCCTCGTCGCTGAAGAGAACGTACTAAAAAAAATATGGATCTTCATTCAGTCTCTGCAAGGCCCAGTGACAAAAATCAACACGGTTTTGCCTGTCTTGCGCAGACAATGCTTGAGTCAAAGTTATGTGATACGGGTGGTCGCAGCCAGATTGCAAAATTCTTTCTGCTGTGCTCCGCGGTACTCGTAAATTCCGTTCAGTTTCTCTCAAACTGACGTGAAGATTCATGTGAATCATAGATAATATTGCAACAGCTCGGGGATCATCAGGATTAATACCTTGTTGTACTTGTTGTTGTCGTCTTCGAAGGATTCTCCTTCTTCTACAACTCCTTTCGATCCTCCGGATAACTAAATCTGTAGAATAATGTAGTCGATTGCGGTACCATTCTCGATATGTTCGAGCAGCGGCTCGATATACTCCCCTAANAGCTCGGGGATCATCAGGATTAATACCTTGTTGTACTTGTTGTTGTCGTCTTCGAAGGATTCTCCTTCTTCTACAACTCCTTTCGATCCTCCGGATAACTAAATCTGTAGAATAATGTAGTCGATTGCGGTACCATTCTCGATATGTTCGAGCAGCGGCTCGATATACTCCCCTAAACTCTCCCAAAATAAGTAAAATATCGACAATTTCACTGGCTGAATACATCGTGATATGTTCAATGAAATAACAAGTGATACTAACTTGATTCGGGTTGAATTGGCACCGATTAGAATAAAAGAATCCTCGAAGGAGCAGAGAAATGTTTTGTTTATTGTTTACATTTGATAATTCTGGTGTGTAAACAGGTCAATGGAACAATTACACCAAGATGCGCCAAGGATGTTTGAATCTTGAATTCGACCACAGAACTCGTTTTTGTGGCATTCTTCGACTAAAATGAGATGAAATTAAATGAATGACGGGTTTTCTGAAAACAACTCATCAAGATGAACAAGTTTCATTGGGGTAAAAAATGCAGTTGCCATATGAAAAAAAGGACTTTCTGCTTGCAGCTTGCAAGCGTGAGCTTGAAAGCTCAAAATAATGCCAACATCGGATGTCCCCCTCGAAACCCTATAGTTTTTGTATCAAACATTTTTTTGTTACTCGCCCCCCTTGAGAGATATTTAGCCGCATCTTTTCAGATGGGACACCCTGTATAAGAATAACATACTATCAGATTGAACTTGTAAGTAATCACCGTTGTGAAAATTTTTAATAATTTCAAGCTTCGCGTCTTAGAACCTGAAGTTGAATCGATTCTTATCTTAGATTCAAAGCCCTGATCTTGTAGGTTACAGAAAGAGGTATTTGTAACATTGCTCTGATTTTATCTGTTTTTTTCACCTTTCTAAAAAGCATGATTTTTTCAGCAAAGGAATTCCGAGATACATACTAATCTTTTTTTTTGCGAAAAGATATGTATTTTTTTTGCATTAGTGTGATGTTTTTTTTTTTCACTTTTTCCCGGAAGCATGATTTTTCTCAGTGAACCAATTCCAAGGTACGTGTTTGTCTTGTTTTTTGGCAAAAATGTATGTTTTTGTTATTTTTTGGGAGATTTCGCATTTTTTTTAACGTTTCTGTTCGAAGATATAAAAGTCAGTAGAAATTTTCAAGCGATGCCCATGTTTACCCTTTTCTAAGATGAACATAAATGCACACCATAAATTGACCTGCAGGTCATCAATTTCTATCCATCCGGAACGATTTTTCTCATCTCTGATCATGGTCTTGTAATGCCCATCCTTAATGGACACACCTTCGTGGAATATTGCACTCTTAACTTTGTAATTAATTCGGTCAAAAACCGATCCCAAACTTTATGCCACCGTCTATCAGAAATTGCAAGCTTGGGTAAATCAGGACGATAGATTTCTCACAATCTGTTATATTCGTCAGTTGCTAAGCCGTTCGTTTTGACTGAATGTGGAACGAAATTTATTAGATGTAATCCATCTAGTGTCTTGACGCGTAAAAGAGCTACATATGTTTGTCCCGGACTGAAAATCGTCATTCCGGCATCAGTCAGCGCATTTCAAGCTGAAACCCTCCCGAGTGAAAATTTTAGTCAGGTCTTGATCAGACACTGATCAATTGATCATATCAGATTCTGATCAGGTATGTAACGCTATAATTTTGGATTTTCCGCTACGGTTTCACCGCCTACCATCATTAGGCATTAATTAAATTTAAATTTTTTGAGAAAAAATTAGTAACTTCCTAGCCGGGAATCGAACCCGGGACCTCCCAATGTCACGTCCGATGCTCTTCCTTTTTTTTTTAATTAACAATGTTTTTATTCAGTCAACAAAATTATTTACATATTTACATTTATAAAAACTAGTCTAAAAAAATTTCGTGTAAAAAAATACATTTTGTATATAAACTAATGACCAATTAGCGGCTGTCAAGTTTAGACAATATCATAATAGTTAATTCTATAATTTTATGTTACCAAACAATATCTATTAATATTTATTAATTGAACGTATCGTCGGATACGAGCACTATATAATTTTTGAATTTATTTAATGTGCCCAAAAAAAATTTTTTTTTTGAAGGAATTGCTCTATTGTTACTTAAAAAGGGCACCCCCTTATTTGCGTATTGGTGAGGGGTAAAGAAAGTAATTAGCAATTACTTATCGATGATATTAATAATTATAACAGGGTACCATGTTTTTATTTCTTTTGGCATTTGTTGAAAAGAGATAGTGTAATAAGAATTTTATTTTATGTAACGTTAGTTATGTACGTAATGTGGGAAATGAATTAAAATTTTACGACATTTAAAATGAATTGAAATTTTTTTAAATTCATTTTTCAGTAATTTAGGTACTATATTAAGTTAAGGAGGTTTGAAATTATGTCTATTTCGGTCATTTCTGGCTCTGTTTCTATTATTATTATTGTTGATATTGTTATGATTGACTATCTTTCCCTTGAATGCATTCGATCTGTATTCATTCTTCTTTACCACCTGAACCTCTGATATCAACACTCCCTTTTGTTTTTAACATTCATTCTTTCTTGGATCTTTTTTAATGTTCAGACCATGTATATTTTCTATCGTCCCTTTTATTTGATAATGTTTATTTATTAACCCGTGCTCGTTTCAATTGGTGTCAGAAGTGTTATTAATAAATCCGGTGATATTTTCATCGCGAATTAGTGGAAAAGTGCCGGATTTTCGTGTCAAAGCGTATCGACAGAAACTAGACTTTGACGCCTGATTCCTGACCTTGGACATAATAGGGAAGTTTTCGATGAACTTATCGATAATAAAATCACATCAAATAATCACGCGATTAAACATTATGTTGACGAGGCTCTTTCCAATATCCACTCGGGTATTAATAATTTATTTGAGCGCGAATTAACGAATGCCGGGAGGAGGGAATTTACTGCGACTCTACGCGAAGAAATCCGCTCAAATGTTCGATCTGAGCTCTCCGATACAATTTAAGGAGAAATATCAACCTCTCTCGTATCTACCCAAATGGAATTAATGAAAACGACTCATCAGGAGATTTGACTGAAGACAGCAGCGACGAAGGAAGAATTACTTTCATCGCTACACCAAAATCTCGCTCAATCGGTCACAGTTGTTCGAGAAGAACTCCTCGGAACATTATGGCCGGACTTACAACATGGTTTCAATACTGCACAAGAATTTTTTTTTGAAATTATTGGAGACATCCCGAGGAGGATTCCTAACCACAACCCGGAAAATCCAGATAAACATTTTCCTTTTTCTCATAATTCTTCCTCAGATTTTAATCCTCCTATGGACAATTCTTTTCCTCTTAATCAACCAAATATTCCAGGTTTTTCTAATCGGAACGACGCGAACTCGTCCATTTCACATCGAAATTGGATAAAAATCTCTAAATACGATGGTACAATCCCATGGACTCCATTTTATAAACATTTTTTGATTGCCGCGTTTCATAATAGATTGAGTACTGACGAAATGGCCTCACATTTAACTACGTGTTTACGGGGTACAGCCCAGTCTATTTTACAGACTCTTTCCCCGATCGAAGTAAGGGACTTCAATAAATTGAAAAAAGAATTAGAGTCACGTTTTGGAGAAGAAAAATTTTCTCAGATGTATTTTAACCAGTTTCAGGCGCGTCAACAACAAATTGATGAAGACTTTACAACTTACGCGGAAGAATTAGAAAGACTCGCTCGTTTCGCGTACGCCGAGGAAACGGAGAGATGTCGTGATCGTGCCACGTGTTTTCAGTCTATCGGGGGTATCAGAGATGGGTATCAAGAATCGAAACTATTCCTCTAGGTTGCTCTCCAACGCACTACAGAATTACAATCACTTCATAGCCTCGTCGGTAAAAAACGGAATTCTCAAAACCAGAATAAAAATCAAAATATTTCCCCAAACTTTAATAAATTGAAACTCAATCCACAAAATTCATCAAATGTTACTTCATTCACTCGACCACCTCAGCAACAAAATCCTCAAAAATTATTTAATAATAAACAAAACATTACGTGTTGTGCGGTAAGCTGGGTCATTTCAATTTTTAATGCAAAAACCCAGTTTCTTCAGATTTGAATGTTTTCCGTAATTCTTTAACAACCCAAAACAAATCTCAAAATCAGGGAAATTTCAACGCAAACGTCCATCGTAATTCTCAAAATAATTCTCATTTTCACACACGTAATCAGAATTCTAATCAAAACACCAAATGTTATTTTACCCAAAATCAAAATTTATCGAATTCATGTAGCGACATCGAACTCTACTATTTCAAAATCTCCTAATTCTCATCTGGGAAACTGAATGGAGTCAATTTAGCTAAGGTCAAATTGACTCCTCACGAGAATAAATGCACGTGTTCACAACCGTGTTTTAAAACCTCAAATCAAATAACTGATTTACATTTGAAATTATTCAGGAAGATTGATAATCGATCTTGTTCGATACTACTTGACACAGCTTCGGATATCACTATTGTTAATCCTCGACTTTTCTGCAACAATTTAGATTCATTGAAAACTTTCCATAAAAATTTCACCATTTCCACTATCAATGGTTCTAACAAGGAACACTACGCAGGTGTCCCCCTCCGATTTCGATGAAACTTAAATATGTTATAGGGGACCCACAACTAAGGGACACGTATTTTTTTTTAGCTGCCCATATTGGGTTTTAGGGGGTAAAAGTGCTCTCTGAAGTTGACCACCTCTCGGGGTCATTTTTCGATTGCCCACATAAGGAAGCTTTTTGAACAACTCTTTCGCAGTGTATCATGAAGGTCACAAGGAATGATGAAAATGTGAATTAGAACCGTCTCCGGGGGGTGAAATATGGAAGGTAAACTACCCTTGTGAAAATTCATTTTTCTCATAGAAAAAAACTTTTGATGGAAATCCCATGGGATAAATTCCATTTGAAAAAGTAGACAAAAATACAGAATACCTGTTTTGATTTTTTTTAATCGAAATTTAAAACTTAAAAAATAGATTTTTCGTGCATTGCGAAATTTCAAACTTTTTCCTGTACAATACGAAGCTTACGGCTAATGATGAGGGAAACCATTGGGACAGGATCCAGGAGTGATGTCGGGGAGGTTAACTACCCGTTGGGGGGGGGGGGGTTAAATAAGGGAGAAAAATATCGATGAGAATTTTACGAAACACATTTCGTTCGAAAGCATGAGACAATTCAAAGCACATCCTGCGATTCTTTTCCCCAAATTAAAATTCAAAGTAAAATACTTTTTTTAAATTATATACAAGTCTTCGATTTTTTGGTACATAAAAAAGATGAGTGATGAGTCTCTGGAAGTAACACTTGGAGGCTAAATAACCTTTCTGGGAGTTACTTTTAATTATATTAGTGAACAGAATTCATTTGAAAGAGTAAAGAATAAGAAGAAATATCGAAATTTGAACCCATGAAAATGTCCATTGCTAGTTATATATGAATTACAACCTTTTAAGTATCCATCTACTTGTATCACAGTACCATAGTCCGAACTAAATGGTAAGGATTGAATGAAGATCCAATATGGAAAGGAAACAATGATGGTAGTAATCCCCAAATGATGAAATTCAGAATATACATTGATATTATTATAGAGGCTCAGATCATTTATTCCTTCTAGTATTAGGTTCTCTCAGCATACTTTCTGTTGGGATCAATCTACAGTATAGATAGTTTAGGGGACGTAATGCGTACAAAAATGATATTCTTCAAAAAAATGCAGCAAACAAAGTGATTTTTTGCACCATGAGCATCTGACTACTGCAATATTGGAATAGCCTTCAATATCACAGTGCGGATGAGATGATTGCCCGAATGCAAAATCGACAGGATTTTCGAATTCATCTGATTTTTTAGAAATGTAACCACTCTGAAACTAAGCATAATGAAATAAATTTTCATACCTTGGTGATGATAATAAATTATGGACTAAAGACTGTAACTTTATGCCATTGTTCCACACTATCCGAAAAATGACGAACATAATTCTTCCATATCCTAAAACCATATACGTCAAGGGGTTGAATTTTTCCAGTAGTCCCCTTTGGTATCAACATAGTTAATAATTCTTTATCCGGAGGAGTAATTTCTTTCACGACTTGAGGAGAGTGTCCGCTTCAGGAATCGATTAACCGTAGACCTCTAGGACCCAGGTTTGGGAAAAAGACTTCCTTCAACCAGGTTTTGAAATGCTCTAAAAAATCAAGTACTAGATGATAATCCTAATTATTGTATTGAACATATCATGTTTGTTAAGTCTTAAATATTATCATACGTGAAGTGAGTTTTCCCGATTTTGAAGCGGTGATGAACACATTCGCAGGTTTGAAGAGATTTTGCTCCACTATTGGACCGAAAGTTCCAGAAGGTTCATTCAAAACCAGGAAGAGAGGTGAGAGTAATTTTCCATCAGCAGAAATCAGAGGTTGTACTGTATAACTATGTGTCGTTGAAGTTATCGATTGTACGACGCATGCTACTTGTTTAGTACCTTCTTCAGCTAACGTTCGCCCTGAATGAATTTCCAATTGGAAACCACTTTGATCAGTATTATAAATGTTTTCTCGGCCATACGTATCCCAATAAGACCGAACTTTCAGGAGGAATTCGTCCGCTTCTTTTTGTAACTCTTCCCGAGTCTCTAATGTTTTTCTGGTGATGAATTTGTTAATCTTCCGGGATGTTATGTGGTGTGCTCGTTTGAAATAATGCAACCACCTGGACGAAGCTGTAAAACGAACGTCTTCGAAGCCGATTTCCTCCCGGGCTTGCAGGGCCCCCCTTCGGAGGTCAGTATCGTGGACGATCAAACCTGCATCGATAGCATTCTTCATATTCTTTAATGTGTACTCCGAAATGCGTTTCAACTTCTCCACGTATGTCCCTCCTTTATTGATTTGATTCGCCCAGCGTCGTAACTGTCTGCACGATTTCACCTTCCTGAATCGATGGGAAACAGTTTCTATAGAGAGATTTTTCTTCTTTTTTCCACTTCTCCAGAAGTCAACGGCATTCTTTTTATATTCGAAATCTACAGGTTCCTTACCTTCCGAACAACTGTCAGGTGATTCTTCTGTATGTGGTTGAAATTCTTTATCCTCAACCGCTATCATTTCGATATCTTTATAAGGCTCTTGAAAATCTAGGGATGTTTCTTCGATCATTTCAACTCCATGATATTCCTTCATTGATTGAATCAATATCCTTTCGAACGTGCCTGCTAATTCACGTTCCTCGTTGTTCACGGGTGTTTCAGCAAGATTCAGAACTTCAAATGTTGCCATCAGAAGTCGGATAACGTTGATCGGATTAACTTTCATGGTAGAACAAGTATAGATCACGACACCTCACCGAAAAACTACTTTTCTCTTCGATGTATGTTCATAGACTGATTGTAATTCACAAGAGGGATGGAAATGAAAAACATTGATATCGTATAAGTTATATTGATTAGAGTAATTTCATCCTCAGATAATAAATGAGCCATTTGCATCAATATGCTTACAACTCGCGAATATTCTTCAGTTGTGGTTCTGCATTATCAAACAGAATGGTATTGTCAATTGTCGCCATTTACGTCTCATTGAAAACGATATCACAATGAAGCGATAAGAGCAATCGAAATACATTTTATCATCGATCCATTATTTACTATACAAAATCATCGGCTCTTCTTTGTACCACCCATCCACGTTCATACACAGATGAAAATTTGAATTCCTCAAAATGTGTTATCATAACTGATTTTTTCTAATTAGAAATGGAAGTCATTTAATGGAATCTCTACTCTGGCCTTCGGTGAAATTTTTCAGATTCATGGTCATTACTGATTTCTTTTCAAAATGAATGAGGTTGGTCCGATCGATTCGATAAAATACCATGAGGATTGTTAAGCCCTCAAATTTCACTCCCGAAGACTGTTTCAATTGTTTCACTTATCATTCCGTGTAAGATGAGTCTATTATAACAAACAATTTAAAACCCATAATTTTTCAAAGAATCGATGTTTCTTACCTTAAAATTTTAATTTGCGGGAAAAAATCCTAAATATGTGATTTAAATTGTCTCATGCTTTCGAACGAAATGTGTTTCGTAAAATTCTCATCGATATTTTTTCCCCCTTATTAAAAAAATCCCCCCCCCCCTCCCTCCCAAGGGTAGTTAACTTCCCCGATACCACTCCTGGATCCTGTCCCAATGGTTTTTCTCATCATTAGCCGTAAGCTTCGTTTTGCACAGGAAAAAGTTTGAAATTTCGCAATTCACGAAAAATCTATTTTTTTAAGTTTTAAATTTCGATTAAAAAAAAATTCAAAACAGGTAATCTGTATTTTTGTCTACTTTTTCAAATGGAATTTATCCCATGGGATTTCCATCAAAAGTTTTTTTCTATGAGAAAAATGAATTTTCACAAGGGTAGTTTACCCTCCATATTTCACCCCCCGGAGACGGTTCTAATTCGCATTTTCATCATTTCTTCTGACCTTCATGATACACTGCGAAAGAGTTGTTCAAAAAGCTTCCTTATGTGTGCAATCGAAAAATGACCCCGAGAGGTGGTCAACTTCAGAGAACACTTTCACCCCCTAAAACCCAATATGGGCAGCTAAAAAAAATACGTGTCCCTTAGTTTTGGGTCCCCTATAATATATTTAAGTTTCATCGAAATCGGAGGGGGACACCTGCGTAGTGTTCCTTGTAAGTCGGATTACATTGCAATCAAGCAAGTTACTGTCTCAATTAACAATATCTCAGTTCCTATTGATGCTGTGTTTACTGATATTAAAACTGATTGCATTCTAGGATTAGATTTTATTACAAAAACTGGACTCCTATCGGAATTCCAAACACTGATCAATCGAAAATTCATTGTTAATTCTCCTAGAAAAGAAGTCTCTATTCATCAAACTTCCGTTGCTGATTTTAAAAATTCTTCAATGACACTCCCCGAATTTCTAAATCAACTTTTCTTAACTTCGTCTAAACTGTTGGATGAAAATCAGCAAAATTTCTTCCAAAAATTTCTCATCCAATTTGAAGACAAATTTGCTAAGAGGAATAAAGAGTTAGGGAAGTATAGCGTGTACAACACCGAATTACTATCGAAAATTCTTCACCCATCAAACAAATTTCTCGTAGGATTCCCTTCCATTACCTGGATATCGCTTTCGAATTATTGCAGGAGATGAAAGAGGATGACATCATCGAACCAAGTTCTAGTCCTTAGTCTTCCTCAGTTGTTTTAGTGAAAAAGAAAGATGGTTCTCTTCGATTTTGTATCGATTTTCGTCTTCTCAATCTAGTCATTAACAAAAATTGTATGCCAATCCCTTTTATTAGTGAACTCGCTGATGCAACGAAAGGTTTTTTTTTTTTATATTCCGGCCCTTTCTGTCCTGTGATTGGCTAATCGGCCCTATCCAACCCTATGCATGCGGCTGTGGATTCTACACTGCACCGCATTCGCACTCCTATAGAACATAGGAGTAGCATGGGAAACCACAGAAAACCCATGCCGGTACAGGCGGTCACTATATTAGCGACCTCCCGCTCGCCGGAGCCTCCGGTTGAAAAACTCGGTTGCACGGGGAATCGAACTCACAACCTTTCGCACACTAGGCTCGCACCTAGCCGCTTCGGCCACCGACGTCGATCGCAACGAAAGGTTTTTGCTGGTTTTCATCAATTGATGTCAAAAGTGGTTATTGGCGGATTGAAATTGCTCTCGAAGATAAGGAGAAAACTGCTTTTTGTTTCGGGAATGGACTTTGGCAATTCAAAGTTCTCCCTTTCGGTTTATGTAATGCTCCTGCAACTTTTGTTCGAGTAATGAACCACATTCTTAAAGATCTCATATGGAAAATCTGTTGAGTTTACCTCGATGACATTTTAGTCCTTGGATAATCATTCAAAGAACATCTCCAGAATCTTCACGTTATTTTCCAACGACATTCGTCTGCCATCTTGAAAGTTAATTACAAGAAATGTGTCTTCTTCCAGAAAGAAATTTTTTTCTGGCCAACTCCAGTGGACAAAACAACAATTCGCAGTTTTATCGGACTTTGTTCTTATTATCGCCAATATGTCAAGGATTTTGCTTCGATTGCTAAACGCCTTCATAAAATTGGTGATGTTAAAACCCCTTTCAGCTGGTCGGAAGACTGTCAATCTGCTTTCGATCATCTAAAATCGATTCTTACTTGACCACCTATTTTGTCCAGTCCCTCTCCCATCGGTAAGTTTATCCTTGATACCGATATATCTCAATTCGCTATCGGTGCTACTCTCTCACAAGTTCAAGATGGAGCTGAGGAAGTCATTGCTTACTATAGCAAATGCCTCAGTAATTCTGAAAAGAATTATTGTGTTACCCGAAAAGAACTTTTAGCTGTCATCAAAGCCGTCGAATCTTTTTCTCATTATCTTTTGGGTAGAAAATGCCTGATCCGCACCGATCATGCTGCTTTGAAATGGCTCATTTCTTCCAGAAAGTCGGTCAGTCAGATAGAATAACTGGATAGAATTCCTTTTCTCATATGACTTCGAGATTGCTCATCCACCTGGGCACCTTCATGATAATGCTGACACTTTGTCACGTCGCCCTTGTTCTTGTAAGGTTTATGGAAAGGCTAATGCCGTTGAAGATTCATCTGATACAATAGTTTTCAGAACTATTTGTCGCTTCAGAAATGATCGTGACTGGATTAAACTCCAAAATGTCGATTTAATATTGAAAACAATCATTCAGTTCAAGAAATCTAATCATCGCCCAGATTGGAAAGAAGTTTAACATCTAGGTTCTGATTTTTAAATTTATCTTCTTCATTGGGATTCACTGAAATTGAAGGATTTTGTTCCATCGTTGGGAATCTCCTGACCGAACAAAATCCATCTATCAGATCGTTATCCCTCGAAATCTCATTATTGAGATTTTTTCCTCTGCCCATGATTCTCCCTCTAGTGGACATTTTGGTATCAATAAAACTCTTCCCAAAATTCGTCAAAACTTTTACTGGGCAACTTGTAAGTTCGATGTAGAAAATTATTGCAAAAAATGTAAAATTTGCTTTTCTAGAAAAGGTCCTCACGTTAAGATTAAGGGTGAACTCCAGATTTACAATGTTGGTTTCCCCTTCGAAGGATTGGCCATTGATTTCCTAGGCCCTTTCTCTAAATCGTCTTCTGGAAATCGTTTCAATCTGGTTGTCACTGATTATTTTTCAAGGTGGCCAGAGGCTATACCTCTTCCTAATCAACAGGCTACTACTGAAGCTGAAGCTCTTATTAAGGATGTCATTTCTCGTTTTGGTATTCCTCATGAAATTCATTCCAATCAAGGTCGCAGCTTCGAATCCTCCGTCTTCAAAGAAGTTTTGAACCTTTTAGGAATTCAGAGAACTAGGACAACCCCTCTCCACCGCCAATCCAACGGAATGGTGGAACGATTGAATAGAACCATCACGAATTATTTAGCCAAGTTTATTAATTTCAATCAAAAAGATTGGGACAAATGGATTCCCCTTTTTCTTCTCGCTTTCCGTTCTTCGAAGCATCAGACTACTGAGTATACTCCAGCTATGTTGATGATGGGTCGCGAACTGACTTCCTTTAGATCTAATTAGAGGTTTTCCTCCTAATGATTCTTCCCAAATTCTTCCTGAATATGTAGAGGATTTCAAGAATCAACGTGTTTCAATTCATTCCGATGTGCGGAATACGCTCCATGTTAAGACCGATCAAATGAAATCGAGAGTCGATATCAAAACTAATATGATCCATTTTCAACTTAACCAAAAAGTGTGGTTCTTTAATCCACGTAGAGTTAAAGGGAAATCTCCCAAACTTCAGCGTGATTGGGAAGGACCTTATGTTATCAAGAATAAATTGAATGACATGGTTTACTGCATTAAAAAATCACCTTACTCGAGACCTAAAGTAATTCACATTAATCGGATTTCTCCATATAAGGATTAAACCCTTTTTTCCTCCTATTATTTTTCCTATTTTTGTCTGTCAATTACTGGCCATAATTGATAGACATATGATTTTATTTTTGTATTTTTTTATTTCCCCGGGAAAGTTCTTGAGAGACAGCGATTACGCATAGCTTCTCCATTTTTCTTTTTATTCTTTTTGAAGAATAATAATTTTCATTTATTATTCATTTTTGACCTCGATTCTGCCCTATTTCTTCCCTCTCTTTCAGATTACTCCTGATCGAGTTTCCTAGATATTCCTGTTACGTGACCTGATTTTTGACTCCTCTGAAGACCGCAATAATGACGAATGAATTATGTAGAATCAATTCCTGTTCTCTTTTGTATTTTCCGTCTGGGCTGTCGAAGAGAATATGGGTTAAGGGCCCCGGATAACTTTAATATAAGTGTTCTTTCAAAACAGATATTTCTGTTGCCCTTAACAGGTTTGCCTGATTGTCGGGACGACAATCTTCTTTCAGAGGAGAGAGTAGTGTTATGATTGACTATCTTTCCCTTGAATGCATACGATCTGTATTCATTCTTCTTTATCACCTGAACCTCTCCTCTGATATCAACACACTCTTTTGTTTTTAACATTCATTCTTTCTTGGATCTTTTTTAATGTTCAGACCATGTATGTTTTCTATCGTCCCTTTTATTTAATAAAGTTTATTTATTAACCCGTGCGCGTTTCAATATCGGAGTGACTAAATACACCATACACGGGTTACGGGAAGTCAAACCGTGTCTGTATTAGAGTGACGGGTCTGAGCGAGAAACTAACCGTCACTCTATTACAGTCACGGAAAGTTACTAGCTTTACTTCCCGTCACTCAAACAACTCCCTACATTATCCGTTATCGATGACCCCCAAGCTGTCACCGGTGTACCTTCTCATTACAAAAAATGACAGCTGGCCTTCGGATTTTTCAATCAACCCTTTGGCCTATAGCATTTTCATCGATATTCACATGTCACATTTATTTCCAGCTCATATTTAATAATTGATACAGTTTAATCAGCAAACTAAATGTGTGAGAATTATGAATAAATCCGTGAGAATTACAGATTATTAATCCATTCTAATAGGTTATTAAAATATTCAAAACAACTTCACATTTTGATAGATGGTACAACTGTTGTTAGTGTATGCAATGAAATAAAAATATTGCATGTGTCAAAAACCAAATGAATCATTCAAAAATTTCCAAGTCAGAAATAAGTGAATTATTATAATCCTCAAGAATCGTAGGTTATCATCAAATCATTTGAGGTTAAAAATCTCTTTCTATCTGCACAAAAATACATACGCAGATATAATTCCAGAGAAGAAAAAATTCAATTGCAGAATTGAATATCCTCACTTTTAACCCTTTTCAGTAACTCATAGTATCAGTCACATCATCAGAACTTCTCCCACACTTATTAAATATTTTTTAATTTCATCACCTCAATTTAAATTAAGAAGTTTGGCTTACAGCTGTTTATGAAACTAAAAAATTGCACTTATCAACATTCAGTTCGATCACTTACACAGGAATGGTTTCTCCGAGGATCCTTGAAGATCACCCTCAAGAAAATATCGTCTCCCTATTTGCATTTGGTACAGAACCATTTTCCTGTTGACTTTCTTTTAACAGACGCACATCGTCGATGTGTTTTTCCCAAGCACCCTGAACATTCGATGAATGTATCGGACTGGGTGTTATGACATTGAAGGCATGACCAAAGCTGATTTATGCGCTTGTTAGTAATCAATCCTGTCAGGAATTCGAAGGCGTCTGCATCGAAAAAATGCTGGAAATCCTCAAGCGGCACTGCTGAACTTCCCACTGGATCTTGCAGGTCTGTAGATGTGAGATGCGATAAGTCTTTTTTGGTCACATTGTATTCCCCATCTCTAACATTCTCAACAATTTCGTCTGGGATGAGCCACGATAAAAAGAGTCTCTGTTTGTCATCAAAGGACTTCTTTGTATATTCCTTTGATGACGTCTTTCTAGGTGAATATCCAGAAGTAGTGCTTGTACTTCCACTTGGTCTCCCGAGAATCTTCCTTTGAACCGGCATGATTATTCGTGCCTCTTCGGGTTGGAGTTCGTTCTCCACTGATGAATCTCTTCTTCCAGACATCCCATGAGTATTCGATTCCAATCGTGAGTCTGCACATCCTCGAACGATTTTCACTGTCTCCCCACGGGCAAACGCATCTCTCAATTCTTGAACGCATTTTAATTTTTCATCAAACTGGATCCCACAGGAATTAGCAGCAGACTCAATCAAATCATTTACCACTGGTGTCAAGATCTTCCTCTTGTCAGACACTGTTAGATTTCTCTTCTTACTGATGACGACGGTTGGTTTTCGTACTTGGGCACTGATAACCGGACTATCAGCATCCATAGTCTGAAGTTCGTTTAAACCGTGAGTTTTCTGAGAATACTCTTTTGTCCACCGTTCTTCACATAGTGCAGGATCGTAGAGAGGCATTTCGAACAGCTTCCGAACGGCGAATACATGCCTACAAGGTAATCCCATTGATCTCCGGAAACCACAGTCGCACTGTGTTGGAGTCGACTTTATGGGAAATCCTTTGAAGTAGAACAAACATTCTTTATTTTCATTATCAGAAATTGTGAGGTTCATTTTTTCAAATCGACCCAATTGTTTTTTGACATGATTAAATGCACTTTCAGTTAAATAACTGCAATACTGTGTAGTTTCTGCATTCCATTCTCCCGTGAACACTTTCGTTGGTATTTTTAGCGAATCCATAGCTAACTTAAATTCTGTCTCTTGGAAATTCGATTGTAAAAACTCAAAATATCGGTCAGCAAATTTACAAAGTGTACTATGTTTGTCGCAAACTCGTTTCACTTGTTTATTCATACTTTCAAGCCGATTGTTAGTGAAATTATCAAAATTCCCATTTGCGACATAATAGTGAGTCCACTCGGTTCTTATTCCATGCCAATTCGAATTATAGTAATCCAGGAACGATTTAGGAGCTATGCTTCCAAGTAAGTTGTAATATTTATCATACTCTTCATCCGAGGAACTGTATGTCAGATTATACAAAATGGGTTCACAACGTTTGATAATATCTAGAGGAATTCTTAATTCGTGCAATTTCTTCGCAAACGTTTTGAGAGTATGGAATGAGCATAGAACGAGGTGAGCTGTTGGAAAAACTTCTTGTAATGCTACTCTCTCCGTCATGTCTTTATCCGTCATGATCACAGTGGTCCTAGTGGTTGATTCAGGATTCAATTTTCTCAACATTTCAGCTGCCCATCGAAGAGTGGATTTATCCTCACCACTCAAGATAGCTGAACCTACGATTTCTCCTCGACCGATACCGTCCTCCACTAGAAAAATCATCAGTACCAAATTGCGATTGAACAATTTGTAGGTTCCATCCACGAAAATGACCTCTGGCCACGAAGACATGGCCTGTTGCATCTTTTTATTGGTGAAAAAAAGTCCTTTAAAGGTTTTTGTCTCATCAGTTAAGACTTCCACTGTACACCCTGTTGATGATTTAAAAGAATTAATAGTTGACAAATGATCAAATCAAATAACCACAAATTACTCACCATGTTTGGTTTCCAGGATTTCCACGAGTTTATGGAGTTCATTCCCATCATCAATTTTACTCGCTTGAGCCTTGATATTCGACAAGTCTTTGGACGTTGCGAATTTTTTTTTTTTATTCATTAACTCATTCTTGATTAATTGGGGTTTAGCACCTATTTCGAGTGCCTTGGCGACATCAGCTTGGGTTTTAGGCGACAACCGTCGTTGCTTGGGCAACATGTGATAACTCCTCTAGATATACCAAGGAAATATAGTTTACACTGAGAGAAAACATTTTCTCTGCTGAAAAATTATATTTTCCGCGAGAGAGATCTCTTTTCATGTTGAATCAATTTAGTTGCAGACATTGAAGAAATTTTCCACCAAAAAATGATAATTTCTGTGGCAACAATGTTCTCGTGAGAAATTTGTACGTCTCTCGGGTAAAGACACTAGTTCTGCAAATAATTCTATGATACTTAGTTTATATCATGTAAATATTACTGAGTAATTCATTTTCATTCCCAACAAATACTTATAATTTCCACGGAACAAACGATAATTACAAGAGAAACTTGAATTTTTTCCCAAAAACCGTGATATTGGCAAAACTAAATAATTTCAATGGGAATATTTTTTTTCAAATAATTACACAATAATTTTTTTCTGTAAATATAATTCTACAGCAGAACTAATTTTCTCTTCCAGTGTATCAACCAGTGTGATGAGATTCATAAATTATAATATTACCTCCGAATCTGGATGCTTATCATGTTCTAGATTAACTTCAGTAATCTTCAGGTGCTTCTTGTTGACGAGTTTTACCTTGATCAATGCCGGGCATCCCATCTTAAACGTCCTATTAATAGTGGAAAAAGTCAATATTCATGTATAATTCATCTTAATGTTTGTTAGGGCACTTATGAAAAAATGCGATAGAAAAATCTAGCGCTTTCTTCAAGAAATTGTATTCAATTTCTATAGGAACCCTATGAAAATTCTATAGAACTTCTGTTGCAAAATTCAATTAGTTCTTTGTGTCAATTATTAGATATTGGATAGTAAAAGTATTGACTTTTACTTTTAAATTTCTATTTGAATTTTGCTATTGAGATTTTTTCTATTAAAATTCTTAAGCATGATTTTTTTTCACTCTGATTCTGTGATGTAGAACAAAATCAGATACAGTATAAAAAACTTATAAAATTCACGCCTAAAAATTTCAATACGAAAAATCTCAATAGAAAAATTCAAACAGAAATCCAAATCTATTGACTTTTCTCAACGAATATGCAAAAATGAATACAATTTTTCAATAGGAGTTCAATAGAATTGCTATAGAATTCTTATAGAGTTCAATAGAATTTTCTGAAGGCAGCGCTAGGTTTTTAGAAACCCCGAAATTCCCCCAGTAAAATATTTCTTGAAATTCATTAATAGATCAGCAAGTTTTCGATATGAAAAAAAAAACATAATTCCATTCAAATGTACAAATACGCTGTTCCCAAATCTCCCAATTGTGCCATGAAGGGACCTAGGAATGAGAGATATACTTACTTCGTGTTTTTTGTTGTTGGTTTACATCGTGGTTCACCATAAAATAGACATTCGTAGTCGACAGACACATACACCAATTTATCTGCATTCTTAATGCCTTTGTGTCGAGAGTGTTCAATAGTGTGGCTTCTGCCCATATTGTAAACATGCCGCGTATTATCAGCAAACTCCTTCATTCTGCTGTCTAGATTAGAGAACTCATCAAATGTCTGTCCAACCGTTGGGATCCAATACGGCTCCATACTCTGATAGCGAATTTCAATGACGTTCGTGAAGAATAACACGTATTTAAATCCAATAAAAACCGATTATTTCATGTGTAGAGAGAATTAGCATGAAAATAAAAAAATTCCCTTGCGCTCGAGATACGAGGAGATGCACATTTACTTAAAAAAACGCGACACAGACGGAATTCCAATCATAACACACGAAAGAAATGCATTCGCTCACGTCCAACATTCCTTTCGTTCAAGTTTGAAAACCGTTGGCGCTGAAAACTGTAGCGGTGACATTCCTAAGCTTACCTCAAAATATACAAACGTTTGCGTACGAAAACAGCCGTGATATTGTTGGCTACTTGTCGTAACAGTTATTGGCTACTATTCACGGGCTTATCGTCTCATCGAGTGAAGAATTCAAAATTATCATTCTCAAAACGAATTGAATCCTCAGTAAGTGGTTGTTAAAATTAAATTTTTGAACAGTACAACTGCAGGAAAATATTGAAGTGGGCTTTCTCATGTGTGTTTCTTCTTATTTCTCCAGTAAATAGCAGAGAAGTTTCGTAAATTTTCCAATTTAATTGGTGGTGAAATTTAACCATGGATTTCACCGTATACTTGGGGAAAAGTTTCACCGATGAGGGGCAAATCGAAGAATTCATCGATGGTCTGCAGAGGAGTACGTCTACTACATGGTCGATTGAAAACAGTGCAACTCTCACCAAAGTAATACTCGCTGGCATCCCGTGCAATGTAGACTTGGGTTACGACGAAATTCGTTTCGCGTGTTCTCGACGAGGCGAATACAAAACCAAGGGGCAAAATATTCGCGAAGTGACGTAAGTATCCATTATTCGCTCTGAAAATAAAATTCTTCGGGAAGTCATCATCCATTCATCCATAATATAGAACAGAATCTAGTGGCGTTTTCGATTAGAAACAGAAGGAAAAAGGGCACACGAGTTATAAGTCTTTTCAAGGTCTCTTCTCCCAAATATTTTTTTTCTATTACCTATAGAATCTGCTAGAGAAGAACCTCATTGTTTGTGTTCAGTTCCAGGAAGTGCAACTGTCCAGCGTTCATTCAATTAAGAACGTCAACAGAGGACAACAAGAAGACGTTGAGAGTGACTGCATTCCATATTGAGCACAATCACGCAGACCTCGAAGAGGTGAGATCAAATTTTTTTCCACAAATAATTTCCATCTAGTATGGAAGTAAGGAGTCGTTCTCCTCTCCTGAAGACACTTATAGTATTTTTCGAACTTGTTCATCTGTCAGGAAGTTTCGCGGGACCTTCCTCTTGCTGAATTTGATGGACAAAAAGATGACATTGAATTTACTTTTTTAAGTGGTGTGACTCGCCTTAAATGTAAAAAAAATAGAGTGGATTTTATGCGCCCCATATTTCAACAAACGAAAAAAATGTAACCGAATATCGATTCTCATAGTTGTTATATATTCATAGGCAGAATTCGTGGAAAAATACATAAAATTAACGCAGAAACGTCGAGAGAAAAAGAAGACTACCCGGAAGGAGGATTTGATCAGGAAGCAGCAACAAGTAAAAGCCTGTCAACAGGACAATGGAAGTGATGCGAGAGAGATTCCAGCAGATGGGACAGAAAATACGAATGGATCTGATTCAACTCGCCCTCGAGGGATCACGGTCGAAACGGTCTCCGAATTGAATATCTCTCAAATTCCCATGATCAGTGCGGAAGATTTGGCGCAGAGTTCACTTCAAATCCTAGAAGGAATGTTGCTCATTGAGGGGGAAGAAGGAATTCCTCTATCGAAAAGTCGAGTCCTTCCGGATGAAATTTTTAGGCAGACGGAGCCATTGCTCTCTGCAATGAAGAATCTCCAAACTGGAACTACATCTCGTCTCACGCCCATCATCATCAACCCTGGAGTTCCATGTGTGCTGCCTTTTACACGTGAATCAATTCCTTCGAATGCGGAGATTCACTCTGACCACGAAATCAGTTCATCCTCTTTGTCAAATCCTCTGATGTCCACAACTTGCTCTCCCAGATCAATCATTTCCTCTCCATCCAACATCATCGATCTTGAAGGTTCGTCAGAGTTGCCACTCATGCCTGAACCCCTTCCTGTGAATAGGGATGTCCAACCTGATCATGACAACAGTTCATCGGCGTTGTTGGGCCATCTGACCCCCCCACGGTCCCCAACATGCTCTCCAGAAGTAGTGGTTTCGTCTCCATTAATCATCAATTCTGAAGATCAATGTGTGGTGCTTTCAACGAGTAAATCACTTCCTTCGAATGAGGCAATTGACCCTGACCACGCCACCAGCTCATCTTCATTGCCAAGTCATTTGACTGCTTCAATACCCACATCACGTTCTTCAAAAGCAGTGGTTTCGTCTCCATTATCTAGCACAGATATGCTAAAAAATGTCTCATCAACACTCTCTCCACCTCCATCGCCTGATTCTCTATCCAAGAGTGTACCAAAAGCCTCTCCACCCTCCTCAACAGATGATATCACACCTGTAGTAGGTGCAGAGAATTTTCAAGAAGTAAAATTTGATGACCAAAAACGATGTCGGGGTAGGCCCTCAAAAGGACGCACCACAGCCATGGGGACACCTAGAAAACTAGGCCCAGTGGTCTTTGGTGAGAAATCAAAATTCACACAATTGGTGCTTATTCTTAAGGATATTGTTCCGGAAGAAATTGTCAAAAACCTGATTGATGGAGAATATAAAATTCAAAAGAAAGACATTGACCATGTTACATCGTCTACTCTAAATGATCCGATCACAAGTGAGTTGATAAACATAAAAGATTTCACCAAGTTTTTTCTGCCAGACGCCTTAAAGGCCTTGAAAAAAATAATTGCCGAGAAGAAGAAAAAAGGTCCTTGGTTCTGTCGTCGATGTGATAACGAACTGAGCCCTGATTCAATAGAGTGCGAGAGCTGCTTGGAGTGGATTGACTGGAAGTGTGAGGGACTCAAGCGTGTTCCATCGACGACCAAGTCATGGTTCTGTGCAAATTGTTCCAAAAAATAGCTCATTCGACTGTTGGATGTTCTTTCTTGAGTTAATTTTTTTTATATTTGAACAATCAATTCAGTCAATAGGAATACGAGAACAGTTACGCATCTATTTGAAAAGGTTTTTCTCCAGGTATAGTATCGCTAGTGAAGGAATATATAATAGTGATGAGACTTAGGTTCATTAAGAGCTGTAAGCCAAATTAGATTTTTCATTTTCATCATTCATTTATATTTTTCATTTTTTGTCTCGCTTTTTTCGTAATACTTCATCAATGAAGTAAAAGTACCTGTGTGTTAAATGAACTTAAATATTAATAAAAGCGATTTTTTAGTTGCATAAACAGCTGTGAGCCAAACTTTAATTTTAAATTAAGATTATGAAAAGAGAAAAGCTTTAAGCAGTATGTGCGAAGTTCAGATTCAATCAGAGATATTATTATTGGTTATTAAAAAGAGTTAAAATAAGAATACTTTTCATGGATTCTGGCTCAGGTAGTCAGAGCATTTTCTATCGTTTTATTCGTTTATTTTTGTAATACTCTATCTGTGAGGTAAAAGTACCTTTCTGTTAATGAACGAACTAAAGATTTATTAAATTTTTTTTTTAAGATTCGTAAAGAGTTGTGAACCAAAAATTCAATTTAGATGATGGTATAAAAAAAAATTAATGAGTGTGAGCATAAGAAGTTGAGTTGAATTAAGTGATAATGTGACAAACTGTGAAAAGTTGAAATAAAAATGTTCTATTCTGCGGTTAATTTTTTTTTCCTTTGAAATTATATCTTTTCATTGTATTTTTATTTCGGTAGTTGAAGATTTCTCATCTTTTGTTTCGTATTTTTTCAGCATTAGTTTATCAATGAAATGAGAAATTGTTTTGAATATTTTAATAACCTATTAGAATGGATTAATAATCTGTAATTCTCACGGATTTATTCATAATTCTCACACATTTAGTTTGCTGATTAAACTGTATCAATTATTAAATATGAGCTGGAAATAAATGTGACATGTGAATATCGATGAAAATGCTATAGGCCAAAGGGTTGATTGAAAAATCCGAAGGCCAGCTGTCATTTTTTGTAATGAGAAGGTACACCGGTGACAGCTTGGGGGTCATCGATAACGGATAATGTAGGGAGTTGTTTGAGTGACGGGAAGTAAAGCTAGTAACTTTCCGTGACTGTAATAGAGTGACGGTTAGTTTCTCGCTCAGACCCGTCACTCTAATACAGACACGGTTTGACTTCCCGTAACCCGTGTATGGTGTATTTAGTCACTCCGTTCAATATTATCATTGTAGATTTGTTCACGAATTTTAATATCTCTCATATATATTTGTCATCAGCGGTTAGCTACCAGGATTAATTCTTCACTCTGTAGAAATCATTTTTATCAACTTCTGATATTTCTTTAGAATATGTGAACGTTGCATTCTCAAAATCATCAATGGGAATAATTTTATTATTTTTATGCCTCTTGATATGAAAGAGTATTGGCCTATTCCAATCATCCTGGAATAAGCCAATTTTATCATATTGAACAAAATATTGCGGTTTAATATCTCCACGTCTGGCTCTACCAATGGCCTCATCCTCTAGAAATTCAGCCAATGAATTAATTGTATCGTTCTTAATTAATTTAAGTTTATTATAATAATTGCGCGCGAGACGAAGAACAAAATGATCTATACGAGGGATTTCAGCCTTGTCATATAACGCCTTGTTACTGACTTGGTGAGAATAGTTGCTGTGAGCTGATCTGTACATAAACAGACAGGCCCTCAGCCATTTCCTCTCAAAAACTCCAATACATTCCATAAGATTTCAGATGCATAGGTGAGGAAAGGTCTGATCAATAGTAAATAGCAAATTACTCTTGTTCTCTTATTAATAAACTTATTATGAAACAGGAATCCAAGAAATTTCTATCGGGCTCTAGCTTTTTCAATCTGAGTGTCCAAGTGCTTTGAACCTTTTGTCAAATAATCAATATTTACACCAAGATATGACACCATATTTTTTTGGAATTATTATTTCTTCATTATTAGATGGATTCTTTATCTTTATTTCAAAATTTTTAATAGTAGCTCGTTCTTTTTTAATAGAGATCAACAACATTATGGAATAATATTGCTTCACTCTTCGTTGGGTTTACTTTAAGGTGACAACTGGAGCACATGTTATTTACTTTGTTCACAATAATATTCAATTTATCTAAGATTATTTTACCATCCTTTCCGGCGAAATAAATAATTCTATCATCGGCATAACCCAATGAGTAAGTATCATTATTTTTATTTAGATCAAAAGAATCAATCATATGGGCTGTGAAGATTGAAAACAGACAAGGAGAATTAATAGTTCCCTGTTGTAAGCCTTCAGTAGTTGACAAAATTGAACTATAATTGTTATTATGATTAATAACTTTGAATTTTTTATTGTGAACCATGTTCCAAATTGTTCTCACCAATGCAGATGGAAATTTATTTTTCAATAAAAGATAAATACGCCCGTTTATCCAGACCGAATCAATGCTTTTTCAAGATCCAATAAGACTGCTCCCACCAAATTATTTTTGAATAAATTATCGCTAACATCGATTAATAATTTATTAACTGCATGAAGCGTACAGTGATTATTCCTAAAACCATATTGGTTATCAGGAATTATTTCATTTGCTCTCTCATACGCGAGGATTGAATTGTTTATCACAGCTTCATAGACTTTACTTAACGCAGGGGTCATACTAATAGGTCTGTAGCTAGCAGGATCATTGAGTATCTTCCCTTTTTTGTGAATTGGGAGGTAAATAGATAGAATAGCAACTCCTGCTCATTCGGGATACTGATAGATAAATATCAACTTTTTTATATTGAACTTAAAGTAATTTGACGTATATTGTGTCGGAACCTAGTTACTATAAATGAATTTAACCTCCTTTGAGCTATTACACTTAATAATATATATACTCATGTAGATGTACGGGACTTCTCATTCTGCGCTTTTCCTTCTGAAAGCATTTATGAAATATCATTTATGAGGTGTTCATATAAATTCAGCGTGTAGTGAAGCACTTATTCTTAAAGTATCAAGCTTCACCAGCACTTAGCATTACCCAGGATTCTCGACGGGGACGCAGCTGGTATGAACCCCACAAAGGCCAAAATTTGACCCAGTCACACCCTTCAAGTTATTTACCTAATTGAGTCCGACTCAATTTTCTTCTTGATTTCAGTTTCTATTGGTATTAAATGACAAAATACTTCAGCATCCTCGAAAAATTCGTTGGAGTAGTTATATAATCTGCCTAAAAACACAAAAACAAATGTTTTTGTAAAAACACTGGGCCAAGAAAAAGTTTTGTTTGATTCCTACTGGGAAATCGAAGTTTTTGAAAAATACATAGAAATAAAAAAGGAAGCAAAGTTAAGAATTTTGAATAAATGGTGATAGTGCACATTCAGGTTTCTATAAGAAAAATCGTTCTCAATGGAATAAGTATTCTAGAAAAATTCTCCATGAAATAAAAAATCAGTAGGAGCAGGACCAACGTCCTTGGCGCGGATCAAAGGATGAAGGAATAGATTGATACAGACAGTGAATTGAAAAACTCCGCTCCAAGAACGTTGGTCCTGCTCCTACTGATTTTTTATTTCATGGAGAATTTTTTTAGAATACTTATTCCATTGAGAACTATTTTTCTTATAGGAACGTGAATGTGCACTATCACCATTTATTCAAAATTCCTAACTTGGCTTCCTTTTTTATTTCTATGTATTTTTCAAAAACTTCGATTTCCCAGTAGGAATCAAACAAAACTTTTTCTTGGCCTAGTTTTTTTACAAAAACATTTGTTTTTGTGTTTTTAGGCAGATTTCATTATTTTTTTCAAAATAAGCAAGGACTGTTTTTACATCCGGTGAAATTTGTTCTTTTCAATTCAATTTAACTGATTCATTTTTCATGAGATAGAACATTTTTTTAATCAACAATTGAAGGGAAATAAACAGTTTTACTCCAGATTTATTCTCTCCACCGAATTTCAAATTTTAATCATCTATTAACAATTTTCTGACTTGATTTGATTCCTCATTCAATTTTTGCTCTGATGATTCCTATATGGATTGTATTTCATGGAGAGATGAACTGATTTCCTTATAGGAATAGTCAAACAAAATGTTCACAAAGAATTCTTTTTGAAAACATCTATTTTTGTTTTTTTTTGTTTTTAAAAATATTAGGGAAACATTGAGTGGAATGGACTCTTCTGACTTCTTATTTCAATATTCATAACCAAGGAACAAATTTATCGATTGAGCTCAGTCTAAGCTTATGACAAACGGGCTGACTGTACTTTAATTTAAAAAAAAAATCTATTTCATCAGCACTTCAATAAGACATCAACATTTTGGAAAGGGTTCAAAGTGTCCATTTAATCCCACCGTCTCCTACTAATTTTTCCTAAATAATCACAAAATAATAACAATGTTGATCAAATTGTCATAAATGCTTATGACAATTTGATCATCGTTGTTATTATTTCTCCACCATCCCTTGAGTTTTAATATCATTCATCAACATCATGGAGATAAACAGTTTCATTAATCACAAAATTGTTTACATTTCACTGTCACTTAATTTAGTGAATTTTTTTCCATGGAATGAAAACATTTTCTGTTACACTCGGAAAAAAAAATAAATATCTTCTTTTCGAATTTAACTATTCACGGACATTTAATACTTGATCACACAATATTTTCGACACATCTCCCTTTTGTCACATTTCAAATATAAACCGATAACCTCACAAACAATGCATAAACTGCCTTTATGTCCGAGGTCCGCATATGAATATAAATATGGCAGGATAAAATTCGAATTTTCGACGAGAGAAAACAAAATAGAACACCGACTCGATTTTCCGTTTCATTCTAATACGTGATTTAACGTGAAGAAGAACATTTTCTGTGGTTCTCCATAACATCATCATACCCCCATTCAAATGCACTGGTGGCAACACTTCAACGTTGGATATGGAGCTCAGTTCGACCGGCGCTGCCAACGTTACAACTTGATTCTCACACTTTATAATGTGAATCGCGAGAATGTGAATATCAACTCGTTGCTATGCGCCTATCTTTTTTACTGTTAATCCAAAAAATACCATAATTATACCGTTGAAAAGCTCATAGGCGATTTATATAATGTGTGACGAGGCAACCTTTTTATTTTTTATTATTTTTATACTCTTTTATCGCCCCCAACTACACTGCCCCCTAATACTATATAGTTGGCCACCGCTGGCTACCTTATCTTTTCCCCCACAACTACTCTAGTTCCCTCGCCACCTCACCCTTCCGTCCCCCTCGACCAGCAACGACGAGACCCCAGGATNCAACTACACTGCCCCCTAATACTATATATTTGGCCACCGCTGGCTACCTTATCTTTCCCCCCACAACTACTCTAGTTCCCTCCCCACCTCACCCTTCCGTCCCCCTCGACCAGCAACGACGAGACCCCAGGATGGAGAACAGTTCCGGCCCTAGACTAAAAGTGGAACACCGGCACCCCAGGAAGAAACCCCGAAGAACGCCCCCTTCACCTCAGGCACCGGGAAAGCGGATGACGATTCCGCTCCTGGCCCACCTCGATCTGCCCCCCTGCGAAGAAGACGTTGACGGGAAGGAAAGCTACTCGTCTCACGACTGCCCAAAGTTAACGCGTCGTGTCAATTGTGCCCAGAGAACCATAGCAATGTAAAGAGGATTGTTGGAGGATCTTGGACCTCATCCCACATCGGAGAGATCAGCCAGGAGACCCTGAGGTGGAGAGGAGGCTCAGCATCCCCTGGAGAGGACCCCGAGAAGGCCCAGGTGTTAATTACCCCGGACAGTTCCCCAGCATCGAGAGGACCTGTGAGTACGAGTTATTTTCCCCTTTTCCCAGTCACTATCTCTGCAGTCTTATCTTCCCGTTCCGTCCCCCCAGCGGTGAGCCCACACTTTTGTTCTTCTCCTCCCAGTGAGATAATTATTGTAAAAGTCGAGACGCCCCTAGATACGACTAAACTCCCCCCTTCTTTATTGATTAGAGCCTTTCCGATATTGCGCGTGTTAGAGTCGCTTGGCCTTACCCTCCCCCTAGATCCGAGTCAAAAGGCCTCACCATCTGTATGTAAATTTGACTGGAAATATATCATTTTATTGAATTTACCCCCTCTTATTTGTTACGCTTATTTGACACCCCTAAAACCCTTTTCAGGATTTTTGCTTGTCAGATAACGTGGTCACAAATGTAACTAACGACACTTTCCCGATTTGTCGTCCCGTTTTTATTATACCGAATGTAAATCATTTAGAGGTAGTGGAGGGGGAAGTTCTGTCGTGTATAGATACGCGGTGCTCTCGGCCTGATGTTTTGCTCAGTCGGTCAAAACTTTTCTTAGCCGATACGCTACCGCATATCTCGATTGAATTACCAATTGGGATTACGATCGCGATTTTCCAACATTGTGGAAAATAATAATTGTTTAAAGAGTTATTAAATATCTTAGTGAGGTCATTAATTATGACCTCAGGTAGATGTCACTATTGGTGGAATTCTATCTGTACCACTCGATATTTTATTCGGGAGATATTTCAAAATCAATTTTACTGTTAAAAAACATGTGAAATAATTTTCAATAGGAGAATTATTATTAGCATTTGTAGCTTTATTGTTTTGATTAAATATTGTGACTGTGATATTATTATTAAGATCATTATTAATTTGTCTTTCAAAGTCCCGAACTTTGTTATCTATTATTTTTTTCACTCTGGTATTGTTATTGAGGTATCTAGGTGAATTCATTTGTTGGTAATGGGCGTCCATGATGTTATTTAAATCAGTTTCATTATTGATTATAAAGTCATTGTTATTTATAGGTATAGTATTGGGATTGCAGGAAGCTTCCCTTAATAGTTCTATATCATTATTATTAATTCTCAATTAATTGATAATTTGTTTTTTCTTGGGACGAAAAATATTGTTTATTGTTGGCATAAACTTCTCTGTCTTCATAATTTATTTTTTTACAGATGTTTTGCTAATGTTTTTCAACTGCAGAGTTAAATTCTTTATCAAGAACTTTTTTGCATTGTTTTATTAATTATTGGATTTCTCTGGTTTGAGCGTTTAATCTAGCTGGATCCCTTTTTAATCAATTATTGTAAATAGTTAAGAGTTTTGATTTATTTTCTTGTAATTTTAGTATTTTTCTGTTAGAATATTTGTTAATGTTTCCTGATTCATTACCTCTAGGGACTTTTAAATCGATAGCTTTAGAAATAAGGTCTGTAATTTCTTTTATAAAGTTTTCAATTTCTTCGTTAGATAAATTTCTATTATCTGGGATAATAACATTATAGTTATCTTCGAGATATTGCGAGTAAACTTTCCAATTTTTATTTTTAAATATATGAAACCCATCAGAGTTTCCAATATTTAAATTAATATTTGAGTTGTTCTCTAATTCTAATTGAATAAATAAAGCTTTATGGTCGCTATTATAGATTACTGTGGGAATTTTATTATTAACTAAGTTGGTTATATTTAATCTATTATCTAATAAAGCTAGATCCAAGAATGATTGAGAATCAATAAATGTGAAAACCCTCACATCATATTCAATTTGAATCGATGTTCATTGGCTAATTCTCAGTGTCTGAGATGTCGGCCTCGGTCGTTACTTACATGATCACCATATCATGGGTGTCTACTATTGAGGTCCATTATGATGAAGTAATATTTATCGTTCATTAATTTTAGTTCATAAAATAAGAAGTTCAATTCATCTAGAAAGATTTGCTTACGTTTATCCGCATTTGTGGCATAAATTCTAATGTTTAAGAGAGATCTGGAGCCAGTTACACTAATTTTAATAATTGAATACTCGAGGATTTTATTATTCATCGAGTTCGGGTAATTTATTATCGTATATTCAATATCTTTGCGAATTAATATAGCGGTACCTCCTGAAAATAATGAATTATTCCTATCATTTCTTAAGAGGTTGTATTTATCAAATTTAATTTTCTAATTTTTAATCAATTTTGTTTCACAGATTGGTGCAATATCAATTTTATTCTGTTTTTAAAAAGGTTTGTAAAAAAAATCTTCTCTGTTGTTTCACAATGGAATTAACGTTAACTGAAGTGATATTCAGTCTGTCTATTGACAGAGTGACTTGCGTATTATTGTTTTGAGCTTGTGAATTATTCATTTTTATTCTCGTTGATCTTTAGATGATCCATTATTTTTTGAATGTTTGTTTTATTTAGATCTACTTGGTCCATCACTGGTTTAAGATTCAGATTGACTGCAGCAATGATACTATTCGTCATTTTATCAACCCATGGAGGGTTATAATCAGGGTTATTTGAGGATTGAATAGCTACGACGTTGCTTCTGTTAGAGCTAGATCTCAGTGGTTTATCTTAAGAGAGCTGTAACTCATTAATATTAGTATTGGATTTGAAGGGTCGCCTTTGTTTGAGTTTGTCAGCAAAAGATATAGAAAAGGTGACTCTATTAGAGAATTTACGAATTTTATCGATCCTGTTTTGATTATTTGAATTAGTGTCTGTTTTAACAAGCTCGAGAGCTTTTTTATAATATGGATATCCTTTATAATTTGCAGGATGTCCAGATTGATTGCAATTAGCACCTTTAAGTAAAGATCTATCTGAGTTTTTTTTTAAGTGGGCATTCCCCAGGTTTATGAGAATCACTACATGTAACGCATCTAAATTCAAGGGAGCAGTTTGCACTGGAGTGTCCTAATCGTTGAAATTTCTTACATTGGAAGAGATTGTTTTTACGCATTGGCTCCCAAGTAATGTTTTGATAAAGGAGTATTTTTATTTTTATTAATTCTGAAAGAATAGAATCATTAGTTAACTGAATTAGGTATGCAAAATTCCCTGAATTCTTATTGAGGATAATTTTAGAGATTTTCAAGATTTTAACATTAGGTAACTTGAGTTCATTTACTGCTTGAAAGATCTCCTCTTCCGAAAAATTCCCGTAGAGGTTCTTCATGACTATAGTTTTATTTTTGTCATCCTTAGAAGTATAAGTATAGTATTCGATCGAAGCAGAATTAAAAATAGTTTTAAAGTGCTTAAAAGTATTTAAATCTTTAGCAAAAATTGGAACATAATTTGATTAAAAGCTCCCAAATGAAAGTTAATTAGATTAGAAAAAAAATTGAACTATTCAAGGAAAAAAACTGTACTTGGCGTAATTGGGAAGCCCTCCTACTTAAAAGCCCTCAGCTTACCACGTACATCAAGTACATTTTTTTCTTGAATAGCTCAATTTTTTTTTCTAATCCAATCAATTCTCGTTTGGAAGCTTTTAATCACCCCTGCCTTTTCTTATTCAAATTCGATACAGAAGGACTTGTTGTATCGTTCTTACTTCATTCATTTTTGTTTCAATCTTTTTGGAGAGTGAATCATTTCGAAGGTGCGTACTTATCGTATTGTTTCATAAAAATGGAAGTTTTCATTTTTTAGGACATTTTGCTTCTTTTGCAATCGTCCTCGGAATTCAAAATGTGAGTATTTGAAAATACGAGAATCAGTTGAAAATTTCAACATTTCTCAAAATAGTTCAACATTTTTTTGTACATTTATTGTTAAATTTTCAGTTCTTCATTCTGTCTGGAGAGTACCGTTTTATCAATTAAATCAATTCAAAAATACATTTGTATTTTTTTTCTCCCTTTGCGAAAATATATCATGGCAAATGACACCAATCAAATTTTTGGATAGATTAATTTGATCAAGATTGTTCAATCATGGATGCAAATATCTTGAAAATTACGAAGAAATTATCGAGATACGCTGCCTAAGTATTGTGTAAAATTTCATAACTAATAGAGTGATTTTTATTCATTTCTCTAAGTTGAATACTCCCCGAGATATTAATATTTTTATCTATCGGAGCACACTACGAATTCAGTGCGTCTCTGTCTCACGCAGAGATTCGTGCAGTTGCATTTCTGTTGCCCTCGGAAGCACAGAGGCAACACATACAAGCTCGTGGGTGCGACAGAAACGCGCTGTGTAGAGTGACAATGCCGTGTGCTCCGATAATTAAGTATCAATATCTCGAAAACTATTAGAGATAGAACAATTAGTCAAAAATCATGTTATTTGTAAAACAAATCCGCTTAATACGAAGTCAGTGGGTCTCGATAATTTCTGAATAGTTTCTGAGATATTTGCATTCAAAGCTACAGTTCGGTATAACCACATAGGCACAGCGTCCAGAGGACCCCATCCGTGTGATCCATACTAGTACGGTGTCCTCACTGTCCCATCGGTGTGATGCACTCACTATATACAAGCGTGTTTATGAGCTTACCCACGCAACCACGATGTCCCCTAAAAATTTTCGCACGATGAAGTTTTTGTCCTCTTCGTCTTAGTAATTTGAAAATGATTAAAATTGTTTTTTTTCATCGTCAACTTGAAGATAATTATAAATTGAGATAATAGAAAAAAAATCAGCCCTCTAAGTTTAATATTTTGGGCAGGATTTTCATTTCATTTTCATATCATTCGATTTAGCCGTATAGAAGTGCGGTAGAGTAGACACTCGCCGCGTGGTAATTCGGTCGGTACGTACTTGTCTAGAGACTACCGCATCTCATGATATCTAGGTTTTCACACTAACGATGCCAAACACCAACTGAATACAACTATCAGCTTTCGCGCATACGACCCGGTCATCCCTGTGTTTACAAATATCTGAACTACTGAAGTTCTCGAACCAAGCTAGGTTTGTAGACATCCGAGTAATAGTCCATACGCTGTAATCGGTTCCGTCTACACTTTTAGGTCCATTGAATTTCATCATTCGACTTTATGCTTTGGGGGTCCCTGAAAATGAATCTGTTAATCGATTTTGGGACATATAGTCAGTTTTGTTTATATATAAAAGTTTAATTGTTTACCACGCGATGTTGCGAAAAGGGTAAAAAGCTTACAAATTACATTTACCCAACAGACAAGCGACAGCATATCGCCGCTTGCCACCGGCATTAACACAGTACGTATAACAGGTTTAACCTAAAATAATATTACCACACTTCAGTTATTAGTTATTACAGTTTAAAGACTAGAGTAAGAGGCAAGCCTCAGAACAACATCTAATAAAAAATCATTCGAGTTATTGCACACTGTCAAAAATGGACTGTCCAGCAGAATTCCCTGTAGAACAGAACCAGACTAATTGTAAACAAACAAAACCATTACATATCATGGTACGCTCCACTTGCTAATGGGCTAGTTCTAATCTAGGGAAGCTAGTCCAAATCACATGTTCAACATAAATGGCACGATCGTACAACCACGCATGGCTAAGACCTTTGGCTATTTTTATTTTATTAGTTCTTGATCTCCGATGGCCAAAATTTCCGAAAGTAGATACAATGCGTGAAAATTGACTGGTAGGACGCCTGACGGGAACAAAAAGTAGTACCATGTAGGCACCAAGTAATTCAACTGGATTGAAATGTTCAGAGATGAAAAAAAATATACTGAGTCCCGCGCACTTGGAAAAATAATCATTATTACAAAGAAAGTTCATTTCAAATTATTTTCTACTTCAAGCTCTTTACAAACCAAAGATATACTTCATATTAGAAGAAAAAATGAATACTGTGACGTATTGGAATCGATCAATACATCGATTTGATGATAAATATAAAATAGAATAAGAACAATGGTGGATGATGGGAACAAGAAATATGATTTCCCTTTCCTGTCATCCAGACATTGGTAAGCAATCCCACGGTATCATTTGGACACCGTGGTAAGCAGTCCCACGGTCTTTCAGGAGTCCAGTTCAGGATGATGAACTGTTTGACTGTTTGAGTCTCTGTCAATGATGACACGAGGCAGTGTTAGTGGAGAAAACCGTGAGACTGGTTAGCTCAGCGAATTGGGGCTTTGCCAAGTTTTGTGGACTCTCCTAGAGTCCGAGTACGATCAGGGGCAGAACAGAGCGGATCTCTGAGCTCAGGCCTTAAGCCCAAAAGATAGAGGCAAACTCGCAAGTCGCGGCCAAGTCTAACTAGTAACGCGCTATACCATCCCAGTTCATGTATCGTGTACCATTGGCGACTATCCATCGAAATATACCATCGGTCAAGTGATTGGACACGCAAGTGTTTATTAGAATCACCCTCCATTCCTTTCACCCGACATCCATCCGAGTCAGTGAACCTTACCCGTGAATAACTCGAAAGTTAGCCGGACATTTGGGGTGTATGACGGCCCCAGGATTAAGGTGAACCCATCAGATAGCAAAAGAAGTAGTCACAGGGACTAACCAGCGAATGGTTAGAGCATCCAGGATTATCGTGGTGGATGGTCTAACTTCAAAACGTCACAATACAGAAGCTATTTTTTTTTCAATTTCCACTAGACCTACTGGCTCACTTTACCCATCCATACACGTCCTTTTCCTTTGCACACGCATATCAATTTTCGGAAAATATGACTTTAATAGGGAAGAGTAGGGCAGAATAGAACAACGCGCCAAAACGGAATGTGGGGCAGAATGGAACACCGCAGAAAATGATTATTTAGGAAAACTTTTTTGTAGCGAAGCTACTTATATGTTTATTTCAGATTATTTCAATGCATTGTGTTCAGGCTTGGCTTAGCGACCGAATACCTTACCACAACACCTCGCGACGATTCGTAATAATTCGGATTTCCTTGATCGGATGATTAATACCGTTGTCACGAGAGTACACTCTCATTCCAGCTCTCATGGTGTAAACCAAGTAACATTGCTGTGAATAAATCTTATTCGATATAGTAAACGAATTCCGAGCGTTATCCGTTACAAAACCCATCTATCCTTCACCGAACTCTCACAAATGGTGGCCCCGACGTGATTCCTTCAACGTGACAAATAAAATGGCCGCATTAACGTGTTAACAAGTGCAATTGTTAAAGTTGTGCCGTTTTCCTTTAAAATTAAAGTGATTTTCGTAATATCTGCCTCAAAAGTTCACTTTTCGAAACCGTTTAGTGTGTGTCAAGTGGTTGTTTTATGCACAATGTGCGTAAAGTTCAGAGATCGTGCGTAAAGTGAATTCTCGTGCTTTACGGGAAGCTTTACGCACGACCTTGAACTTTACGCACACCGGGCACAAAAGCAACCACATTACCCCCACTATGACTTCGAACAGTGAACTCGGCAGGTATTACAAAAAAAAGGATGTGTTACTCGTGCGCACGAAAAAGTGGTTCTTTACGCACTTGCAACACAATATACTATTTCGTGTCGCGTGGTTTTTCGTGAAATGTTCGAGAACCGTTGGGTTTTGGCATAGTGGTGGGTTCCTATCGTTTCGCGCATTGTGTTACCAGGTGTTATATTTTTTTTGTTCATCTTGCTGCATCGCTGAGCACCCAAAGCCGTTGTGCTGCATCGTGAAAATTATCACGAACAATTTTTGCCGTGATTAGTGCACTTCCGAACATTTTTAGTGAAATTTAGTGAAAATGGGCGAAGAAGCTGACATAAATCAGGCGTCAAGACGCCTTATAGTTCGCCCTGCACCATTTTCCGCTGAGCGTCCTGAACTCTGGTTTGCTCAGCTCGAAGGACAATTTCACCTTGCCGGCATCGAGGATGAATTGGACAAATTTCACATGGCTGCCATTCATCTAGATACCGCTGCAGCAGCCAGGATATTATCCTGCATCCACCAAATCAGACTCCGTACAACGCGTTAAAGGACGCCCTCGTGGAAAGACTCACTTCTTCCCAGGAGGCCAGGCTATACCAGCTCCTGGATGAAGAAGTCCTCGGTGATGATAAATTACAGGGGATATCGTCATCACCAAGTATCACTGCCATTTCTGCTATGAAACATTGACAACTACACAAACACAACTACGGTAATGACGGATCAGGACGAGCGGCTGGAGAACAGTGACACGAGCTAACGAGGATGACAGCCTCACCCGCAGTCTCATCGCACCTATATCACATCTCGACCACTCGGGCTAAGCAGGATGGAAACCTCACCCGCCAGGTTTGCAGCGATATTCGCGCATGAGGGAGAGAAGAAAGTAACCTCATGCCGAACTCCTCCGATGGCAACGTCGAGAGCATCGGGCCGACTCACCGAGCTCATCTCCGCCAAGCATCAACGAGAATCTCGTGCTCTGGCATCCGCGTTCACCAGAGCATCGTCATTCTGATACACCCATCGAGAGGTATTACACACCTGCATACACGCCTTCGCAACACACGGTGAAGGAAGACACGCATCATCGTAGTACACAGCGACGATGAACACACGCAGACCACTCCAAACGCTCACGACCGTCTCAGCAACCGACACCTGTAACATCATCACAACCAGGAACTTCTAGACGCACATAATTATTTTGGGCTCCATCGAGTAAACCAAGATCATCGTTGGACCCAACCCCATCTTCATTGAGAAAACGCGTCAGATAATCTCAATAGTTGAACTAATTTTTTTTTAGAGTCACGTATACCGTTTTTCAGTGCCGTTTAACGCGTATACTCTTGTATATATTGTATATAGTTATCCTTCTCTTTTTCGCCACAGAAAAGGAGTATTGTAGCGAAGCTACTTATATATTTATTTCAGATTATTTCAATGTATTTTGTTCGGGCTTGACTTAGCAACCGAATACCTTACCACAACACCTCGTGACAATTCGTAATAATTCGGAATTCCTCGATCGGATTATTAATACCGCTGTCGCGAGAGCACACTCTCGTTCCAGCTCTCATGGTGTAAATCAAGTTCCATTAGTGAGAATAAATCTTATTCCATATAGTACACGAATTCCGAGTGTTACACGTTACAAAACCCATCTATCCCTCACCGAACTCCCACTTTTTTTTTTATTTTCAAATGCCCCGATTACTCTGCTCTACACGTATGAAAAAATTAAATAGAAAATCTAACGAATATGCTAGAAAATTCTATTGGAATTCTGTAGGAATTCTATGAGATTTCTATGGTATTTCCACTGGAATTCTATTGAAACATTCTATTTGTTTTTTGTTGTGATTCTATTGGATATTCGATAAGAAAGAATCAATAGATTTCGAATTTAGGGTTAAATTTTTCCCTTGAAATTTTTTCTATGAGAATGCTTGGGCATCAATTTTCTACGTTTTTTGCACTCGGATTCTACAATACAAAACAACACAAAATTCAGCGGGAAAAACTTGGAAAATGTTATGCCCAATAATTCTAATAGAAAAAATTCAAACAGAATTCAGAAATCTGTTGACGTTTTTCTTATTGAATATCTAATAGAATCAGCGCAAAAAATAAATGTAATTTTTCAATTGAATTCCAATAGCAATCCTATAGATACCGCGTAGAATTCCTATAAAATTCCAATTATTTTGTAGTTATTGGCCTCTAGATAAGCGACCGCATATCGCCGCTTGCCACCGACATTAACACAGTACGCATGACAGGTTTAACCTAAAACAATATTATCACACTTCATGAGGGATTATGGTAATAACCATAAACACAGTGGAATATTTCGCCTTAGTCCATATGAATTGATTTTTTATTACATGGACATTTCAATTCTCTATTTTTCTTCGAGTCAGCCAACGACCGCAGAGGCCAATAACTACAAAATAATTGGAATTCTCTAGGAATTCTTTGCGGTTTCTATAGGATTGCTAGTGGATTTCAATTGAAAAATTCTATTTGGTTTTTGCGCTGATTCGATTGGATATTTAATAAGAAAAAGTCGACAGATTTCTAAATTCTGTTTGAATTTTTATCTTAAATTTTTTCTATTATAATTATTGGGCATAAAATTATCCAAGCTTTTTCCGCTGAATTTTGTGTTGTTTTGTATTGAAGGATCTGAGTGCAAACTTAGAAAATTGATGCCCAAGCATTCTCATAGAAAAAATCTCAACGGAAAAATTTAACCAGACATTAAAAAGATTGTTCACGGTATTCCACAGGAAACATTAGAACGTGTATTCCACGGTATTAGGAAACGTTTGGATTATTGCGCCAGTGTTGATGGCTCTCATTTCGAAAACATTTACTATTAATCGCACTAGTCACGTACAATTTTTGTAAGCTACTATTTTTGTTGGGTGAATTACATGTTTCAATAATGAATATACGGTGAAATAAAAATGATAACGCTCCTCTATCAGGAATTGTATTCCTTCTCTTTTTCTCTGTTTCCAGTAAAAAAAAATAATCAAACAGTTTTCACACATTCCCATGGGACACCCTGTAATTCGGATTTATCTAGGGAGCACCGGGAAAATTCTAAATCCGCGCTAGAATCATTCACATGTCTCCATGAATTTGTGAAATAAACCACGAGAATAGTTCTATGACGACGGGGGAAAAATTTTTCGGCAGCATATGAAAATTTTTGGGTCCTTGTATTTTCTCGTTGATTCCGGCATTTGATATAAGGATGTTCGACACCCTTTTAGCCAAAATTGACGTTGTTTTCATTTTTCTGGCAAATTATCGATGGGAGTGATGTGAAAAAATATAACGATTTTGTGGTTTGTCATTCTTTAATGGCTCACGAAGTTGCGTATTGTGCGATAATTTTCATGCGTTTTTTCTACAGTTTTGTGATTCTTTTTAAAAGTTTAGAGAAAACGCAGGAAAATGTTCGCATCACCTTAAAATTTCGTCAGTCATTAAATAATGACAAAACGCAAAAACGTTATATTTTTTCACGTCAATTCCATCATAAGTTTGCCAGAAAAATTAAAAAAACGTGAATTTTGGCAGAAAGGGTGTAGAACATCCATAAGAGAGCTTGAGCAATTTGCCTATGCCAACATTGATTTTTTTCTGTGCTGCTCCACAATTATTCCTACACTTGACCATGAATCCCTAGTGCCAGGGTGGGGAGATAAACATTTTTTTTTCAAAAGATTATGTCATCTCTATTTTGTATCCTTGAGGATGACTTCCAAGCCTCTCAATTTTCGAATGTTTGTTTGAAAATTCTAGCTGCATATGAATTGGTACCACCCCCTCCCCCGGGCCCCAAGCACCTAAAAATCGTGGAAAATAATTTTTCTTTTTCAATTTCCTCGCTATTCCGTAACCCTCAAATTTAGGCCAGGCAATGCGCGTCGAAAAACGCGTTTATTCACAACTTTCCAGAAAAAACTCACCGTTTTTGACAATTTTGTCTTCAAACTGTTTGAAATCAAATGCTAAAAAAAATGTTACTTGGAGCCAAGTTGGGCATTTAATTTTTAATTTTTCTAATTCACTCTAGATGCGCAGCATATCTCTACAGAGACCTTTATACCAGCTCTTGTATGAGACAGAGACGAACTGAGTTCCCAACGCGTTCGGATAAACAAATATGAATATCACAATAACTATTTCACTTCGATAAAGAAGTCGGAAACCATTTCATTCATTACAAAATTCCGCACATTTTTCCCACAGCATGTCTCAATAACTTCTCAATAGTTTTCGAGATGTGCGTATGCGGTTTTAAATAACATTTTTTTGTCATTGGAGTTCAAACAGTTTGAAAAAAAAATTATCAAAATCGGTGACTTTTTTACGGAAAGTCGCCAACAACTGCGTTTTTCGACGCGCATCGCCTGGACTACGTGTTTTTCAAATTTCGTAAAGTTGTTCTTGAGGACGGAAAGTAATCAGTACTTCCCACCGTCCACCCTCTAAGGGCGGAAAGTCAGTATTTTCCTGCGTCGAGAACAACTTTCCACTCTTGAGCGGAAAGTAGTCACTTTTCTCTCGCTTCTCAGAAAGCGAATTATGAACTTTCCATGCAGGTGTGTAAAAACGGCACTTTTCAGCACGAGGTGAACGTAGCAGCAGTGTCAAAAAAATAGTATATTCCCTATCTAAGGAGGGAAAATAAAGGAGTCATGCCTACGTGCAGAATTACCACCCGAGCCGAAGGCGAGGTTGGTAAGCACGTGGGTGAAGGCCTTTTATTTTACCTCCCGGTTCAGGACATTATTTTCCGTCATAGCGTAAGCGCAAAGTCAGATTTGGAGGAAAAGGTGCACTTTGCGCCCACCGTGACAGAAGCACTTTTTTGTTCAAAAAAGTTACATAATTGTAAAACCATCTTCTAGAGGGTAACTGTTGAAACTCAACTATTTCTATTTTTTCTATTTCATTGGTTTTATCGAAGTAATTCTCGATTTCAAACCCCTCCTCTAGCCTGCCTCCCCTCCTTTCTTTTTCCTCTCATTGTTATCTGCGGTATCATGGCCGTCTTACTCTTAGCTGTGCCCCATTCGAGCTAGGACTGCACGGGAAACCATGTAAAACCCCAGTCGCACAGCCGACCGATTATGCAGTGCCCTAATATATCCATCTGTCACACTGACTAGATGGGGACACTAGGCCGCTATACCGTACCTACCGCCCGCAATTTTTGTGCGAGCGAGGTGTTTCTAAGCGGTCACCCATCCAAGTACTAACCCAGCTCAACGCCGCTTAGCTTGGATGTCCGCCGGAGCAACACCTCACCCACCTAACCATTACAGTCGAAACTCTTTGATTTTGAAAAATGTATTCAACATTTCGACAGCAGCATTTTCTGTATTAGCGTATTAAATGCGTTCGCCTTGAATTTTTTGATTTGCCCGTCACCAGGAATTTTCAATTACTCTCTTAGAATTTTTTGTAGGCTACATAATATATTTTATGCCTTCCGAGATTTTGTTCCTCGATAATGGGGCAGCACCTGAATTTTTCTCAGAATGTTTCTACAAAAATTCTAATGTTTTTCTCTCCGTGTATACTATATAAAAAAAAACGACAACAACTGCGTCGTTTTCAGAAAAAAGTTCGCCAAGTACGTACCTGTTTATTCGTTTTTGAAACAAATAGATTCACAGAATTTGAATTTGAAAAAAGTTAGGAAATATGAAAAACAGCCCAAGTTTTCCTCCCTTTCTATGGTTTTGAAGTTGGGGGAATCAAAATTCACAAAAACAAAATCATTTGAGAAATCAAAGGAGAAAAAAAGTACTTGGTGCACGTATTTTTCTAGAATAGATGTTTCAGAGATTTTTTCGTGCACCAAGAACTTTTTTTCCCTTTGATTTTTCAAATAATTTTGTTCTTATGAATTTTGGGTAAGACTGCAGCACACGTGACTTTATTATTTAAATATTTAAAAATTGTACTATATTCCCTATTTAGATAAATTGATGGGTTTCTTGATATCTAACCTTTTCAGTATAATTTGTAGAATCCAAAGGGCGGATAGTAGAACTCATCTAAGTCGACTTGTAGAACGCTAAAACCTCTCAAACGTCTGACAATATCAAACCAACCTTCCAGAAACTTCCCAATCATACCCGGAAACCTATTTCTTTGGACACTACGATCCTAATACCAAATCTTCAATAGAATCAAACAACTGAGATCACCACATTTCGCGTTACCCGAGGCCATGACGTGGACGCAGTGGTGCATCGGCCTCAACGAAGAACCTAATATACCCCACATCACAACACGACACTCGGGATAATTTCCGAAGATCATTTATTTAACACAGTGTGCCTTCTTCTCGAGTACACAAAAACAACACTTCGTCTGCTCCCTCAGACATCCAACTCCGCTACACCTTCTAGTAGCAATGTATTAAATATACACGAAATTGATTTGTGACTCTGCGAATGTCTGTCAACACCAAGAAAATCACACAGGTACCCGCTACTCTTCTCGAATATACACGGTCCCTATCGATTGAATTTCAAGGTGGACCCACTGGTTTCTAACTTTAGAGTATTAATTCAATATCCCTTGTTATTTCGAAAATTAAACGTTTCATGTTTAGATTTCAGAGTTATAAATTATAATTTAAATTTCAAAAATTTCAAAAATGATTTCCGCTACATCATTAGTCCATTTTGCCACCAGACTATTTGACAACGACTCTTATAGTGAGTAGCTTTTAAAAGTATAAATTATTCTGGTCATAACGATTACAAATTTATAAAGATTAAAGTGGAGTCACATGTCATGCACATTTACCGAATTTTGATTCCTCCAATTTCAAAACCATCGGAAGAGAGGAACACTTGGGCTGTTCTTGATATTTCGTAACTTTTTTAAAATTCAAATTCTGTGAATCTATTTGTTTCAAAACGCGAACTAACAGGTGCGTACTTGACGAACTTTTTTCTCAAAACGACGCAGTTGTTGTCGTTTTTGCTTCCGAATGGAAGCATTGTAATCGTGCTGTTTTCACATTCTCTAATTTTGATTGGAAATGATGTAGAATGGTCTGAAACATAAAAATACGAAGTTTGGCGACCATGTCTGTCGGTGGCGATGTCCATCGCCACCTTTCCGGTGGTCAATTTTTGGAAAATTGAGTAATTAATTGGTTAAACTTATTCCAAAAAATGTGAAATTTCGTCAGATTATAGACCTTAACAAGGACTAACTCTGTGCAAAAGTTCAGCCCGATTGATTAAATAGTTTTTGAGAAAAAGCTATTCTAATATCTTCGAAGCTAGTCAAACGATTTCAACTTTTTTTTCAAATTATTCATTTGGATGCCTTCNAAAATCTTCAACTTCAACTGCCAAAAATTCATTAAAATATCAACGAGTAGAAGAAAGTGTTTCCGTGAATGTATCCATAATAGCCTTTAGCGCAACTAATTGCTGGTGAGGAAATTACGGATTTACCCAGGGATCTACAAGTACATCGAATAATTTATAAATAACAGACCGAATTGTGAGTAACAAAATTTGTAAATCCNTAATCACTCTAGCTTGTACAAAAATTGAGATATCAACTTGAAATTTGGAGTGAATCTTCCTCTCATGACAACAATCCTTCGTATTGAAAATGAGCTCAATCGCATGAATAGTTTCCGAGATATTTGACTTTCTCTGAAAACCTTTTCTGTGCAATATCTTAAAAACTACGCAACCGATTTCAATTTTTTTTTCAAAATATTTGTTTCGATGCCTTCTATCAGAATCAATCAAAACATATACGGCCGTTCATACAAAGTTTTCGGTATGTTTCCGTTTTTCTGTTTTTTCATAAAAATCCTTGTAATCAAGAGAATTAGAATTTAGAGAGACAAAAATTTCCGCTTCACCCAGCCGGGAATCGAACCCGGGTCTCCCAGATACGCGCCGGGCACTCTTACCGACTCAGCTACCGGGAACCACAGAAATTCGCTCTCAAATTCACCTCATACTCCGCCTAACCTCTGTAATGTCCAAAAATTTTATACTAGAAATTTAAGACTAGAATAAATTTTATATAGGATCATAACTATNGAATTTAGAGAGAAAAAATTTCCGCTTCACCCAGCCGGGAATCGAACCCGGGTCTCCCAGATACGCGCCGGGCACTCTTACCGACTCAGCTACCGGGAACCACAGAAATTCGCTCTCAAATTCACCTCATACTCCGCCTAACCTCTGTAATGTCCAAAAATTTTATACTAGAAATTTAAGACTAGAATAAATTTTATATAGGATCATAACTATAAGTTACATGTAATTAAGAACCGAACCCACAATTGTAAGTTAAATTGAGTACATTTCATCACTTAGACTCGATTAAAAATTCCAAAGACATTGGAATCGAGTTCAAAAGGGATGAAATGGCACACTCAGCATGCCCCAATTACCCAATACTAAGATTCGCACGCGAAGGAACGATTGCAAACCGATTAATTAAGACCCCAAAAAACCGAATGAACTACTTCCCCATAAAAATCAAGAGTAGGAAAAGTCATACGACATTTTCCACCAATTAAAACTGGACTCGTTTGAGCCCATGTGACAAGTGACCCCAAAATTCATATAAAAATGTCAGAAAAATCAAAATTAAACAGTCTTGAAGCAGTGACGGAGCAGTAACAATTCTGGTGGAAATAGTTCATTTAATCGGTCCGGTTTTTCAATCCTTCCTTCGACTACACGGGATAGTACTGAATTAATAGTAAGTTACGAACAATTGAAATTATCCGGGAATAAAATTTCTTTAACCGAGAGTGGTGACTTTTCTTGCAAATAAGGAATTCGTTTATTGTAACGCGTTGTGGACAGTCTCAACCAAACTCTTAAAAATCTTCAACTTCAACTGCCAAAAATTCATTAAAATATCAACGAGTAGAAGAAAGTGTTTCCGTGAAAGTATCCATAATAGCCTTTAGCGCGACTAATTGCTGGTGAGGAAATTACGGATTTACCCAGGGATCTACAAATACATCGAATAATTTATAACTAACAGACCGAATTGTGAGTAGCAAAATTTGTAAACCCAAATTTGAATCCTTCAGATCATTCCAGGGATAGGAATTTTAGCTACCTAGATTTCTGTAAAATTACGCTCATGTTTTTGTAAACCGAGTAGTTATACAAAATATATTTAAATTCAAATTTGATTCTCATTACAACTCCAAATGCCTTGATTAGAAATTTGTCCCAACTCAAGCCCTATTCCTAAATCAAGCCCTTTTTCCCTTATATTTTAAACAAAGGTAAGAGTATAAAACTTTGCGTCGTCCAATAATTATAAAATTCAATAATTTTAGCTTTGATTTT
>NW_021680642.1:368745-370012 GCF_001412515.2 Diachasma alloeum
AAATGTTGAATGAGTTGAAAGCCCACATCTCCTTCAACACAAACAACATTAGCTTCAACATCGCCCCATTGAAACCTATACATTTCTGCCTCCCCAATTGTCCAACTAGAGGAAAACCTTGCCGGATTGCACTTAGCGGGGGCGGCCCAAGGATAAACCTGAAGGTGAAAAACCTCATCGGAAATCGACATCGATTTCTCATCGACACCGGAGCTGACATCAACCTTATCGAGAGGAGAGTCATCAAACCCGACGTAAGAATCGAACCTCCTAAGATACCCTATCTACTTGGAGGAACGGAGAATGCATTGCCAACATGCGGTTTAGTTCACCTAAAAATCCTTGGCTCTCTCGTACCCTTCCACATCGTAGATCATAAACTACCTGTCGAAGCAAGCAGATTACTTGGGTTAGAATTTTTAATTCAAGAAAAGGTGGACATACGGTATCAGCAAAAGAATATTACCACTCTCAAGAGGCCTAACCTGCCGGTGAATTGGTATAACTACGAGAAATTCCATGAGTCAACCGTCATCCCTCAAAGAGCAAGAATGGCCATCCAAATCCCCATCCAGAATACCGAATTATCGGTCGGGTATCTACCACAGATCTCCACAAAACCAGGCGTCTATCTAGGCGAGAGTGTGGTCAGCATTAGGGAGGGGAAAGCCTGTTTCTTCGCCATCAACACCACCGAAGAACCAGCTCACCTCCATATACTACCCCAAAAGGTAGAGGAAATCGATGAACTCCTAGAAAGAACCGAAATATTAGGAAAACATCAAGAAACCTTCGCCTGGTGCAATATGGGAATTGCCCCAGAGGAAAATATAGGTCTGTCACCTCGCACATCGCACGTAATAGAGGCCCTACCCGATCAGGAGCTTAAACCCTTCGAACGCAAAGAGGTAATTGAACTAGTAAAAGAGTTCAATGACATATTCCACCTTCCAGGAGACAAGCTTGGCAAAGCTAAGAATTTCCAGTGCAAGATCAGAACCATCGATGATAAACCTGTCCATAAGCGGCAATACAAGTACCCTCTTTAACATCAGGAAGAGATAAATCGACAAATAGACAACCTGCTGGAACAAGAAATCATCAGGCACTCAGAATCACCATACAACTCACCCCTCTGGATTGTACCAAAGAAAGCCGACTCCAAGGGAAAGGAGCGATGGAAAATGGTGATCGATTTCTGACATCTGAATCAGAAAACGATCGGAGATTCCTACCGGTTACCCAAAATATCGGAAATTCTCTCACA
>NW_021680642.1:370247-370327 GCF_001412515.2 Diachasma alloeum
GTAGTTGTTTACTCCAGAACACTGGGCGAACACGTCACCCGTCTCAGGAAATTCTTCAACTGCTTGCGGAAAAACGGACT
>NW_021680642.1:370576-379165 GCF_001412515.2 Diachasma alloeum
GTCATGTTCGCAACCTGCATGCCTGCTCTACCAGTACCAAAGTCTAGTGTGAAAACACCGGGGACAGTCACAAATCCTAACCGAAAACTTAGAATAAATAGTGACCCACAAATTATCCCCATCCCAACGGCGGGAAGCTCAATTGCCGACAGGCTTCAGGCTAGAAGAGCAACAGANCCAAAAGGTTAGAATAAATAGTGACCCACAAATTATCCCCATCCCAACGGCGGGAAGCTCAATTGCCGACAGGCTTCGGGCTAGAAGAGCAACAGAAACAAATAGTGGCATCCGGCAGCCGATCTCCTACAGACTGAATCGTCATTATAAAACGACACCCAAAATCAGCAAAAACTCCACATCATCTACCCGAGGGACCACAATCGAGAACAAACCAGAAACAGTGGAAGAAACGACCCCCACTCCATCCACCCCTCCAACCGTGGAGATGCCGGAATCAACTCCAACACCTACCCAATCCGAGGAACCACCACTACAGGATGAACCATCGATAATACCTATCGAAATGAAAGACCAAGGAAAAGAAGATCAACTGGAAATTTCCCTTGAAGGAATCCCAACGGACGAAAAATTGGAGGATGATACATTCATCACAGATCAAAACTCCACCGACGAGGAAACGCCTTCTATCATTGAAGCGGAAACTCGAATAGAGGAAAAGGATGAAGAACCAAATCCCACACCACATCCACCATTGGACATGGAACGAATGGAACGAAACCTGGAAAAATTCTACGAGTATATGGAGAAAATCTCGGAAAGAGACGAGGAAACATTCCAGGAACCCCTAGAGCCACTGCTAGATCAGCTGTTACCACTCTACAAAATGAGAAGAACCAGTCTGGGTCCAGAATTCAAAGAGAAATTGAATGAATCCTGTCAAGAATTTGAGAAGAAGATGGCTGAGTTGCAAAACCAGTCCAAACCTCTGATCAACTAAACTGACGAAATCTCAGAATTGACGAATTCCACCGACCAAAATCCCGAAAAAACGGAGAAGGAAGAAATACCTCAATCCAGACATTCTGTGATATCGCAGCCAAAAGTCACACGAGAATCCTTACTGCCGACACCAAGGGCTATACAGTCACCTATGGCCGGATCTTCTCCGGAAAAGAAAAATTCTACAATAGACCTAACCTCAAGAGAACTGTTCCCACGCACCGAAGAAATCCATCAAGCAACGCACTCCCAACAAGCGGAAATTCCCCAAGCAAACGCAATTGCACAACCGTCATCAGCGCAGCCATCGGGGGTGTCTTTGAATCCATACCCCAAATTCCTCCCGCCTGACCTTCCCACGAGCGAAGAGCATGGTTTCATACAGACCCAAGGAGAAATATCTCAGAACAAATCAAATGAGGAAACTATGGACGACAAGATCACAATACCGCAAAGTGACTATCAGCCTGCGAGCAACATCAAAGAAACTCGAGATGGACTAACATTTACAAGGGGAAACATTGCTCATTTCCTCGCAGCAGATGGAGAGATCAAAAAGCAAAACACCAAACTTTTAAGAGACCTCAATCTGATAGACCTGGAGGAAATACGTAAGCTCAATCCAAAACTAGGTCAAGTCATCGTCACGAAGTGCGGAAAATTCCGAACATTTACCCTCATTGCGAAGCAATGGCACTTCGAAAAAGTCAACAACCGGATACTAAAACTCTGCCTGAAAAATCTCAAAACCGCCATGGAAAAATACAAAATCACTGAAATAAAAATGGCATCTCAGGGCGACGAAATAAATGATAATATCAGAATACGATACTTCCTGGAGAAAGAATTTCAATTCCATCCAGCTACTGTAACTCTATGCCATAGTGGAATCCGGATGCCTCCAGCAGCCCTAAGACCAGAAATCATTAAGGAATGCCATGCAACTCTCCCCGGAGGACACAAAGGGATTGTGAAAACCTTCAACCGAGTAAGAGAAAGGTTCTACTGGCCCGGGATGAAACAGGAAATAGAGAGATTTATCAAACTCTGCCGAACCTGTCAACTAGAGAAAATTCGAAGGGTGAAATTCCGACAGCCCATGCTCATCACCGAAATACCCAGCGAATGCTTCGAGAGAATCTCTATCGACACCGTAGGCCCCCTCCCAGCTACACGTATGGGTCACTGTCATATCCTGACGATACAAGATAACTTCTCCAAGCACTGCACCGATGTACCCCTTAAGGATATCAAGGCTCACACTATCGCTCATGCAATAGCAACCAAGTATGTAGCCCTGTACGGATGCCCCAAGATAATCCTCTCAGATAAAGGGACCAGCTTCCTCAGCAAATTGTTCAATCAACTGGGAAAGGTCCTGAGATTCCACCATATAACGACATCTGGATATAGACCTCAGTCAAATGGAGCCCTTGAGAGAAGTCATCACGTACTAGCCGAATATCTGAAGACCTTTACCGACGAATTCACCGACTGGGATGAGCTACTCCCCTTCGCCATGCTATCGTACAACACCACCGTGCATAGCTCAACAAATTTCACACCATTTGAAGTCCTGTATGGAAAAAGGGCAGTTCTCCCCTCCAATGTTACCGATGAAGATGAGCCAATACATACCTACAACGATTACATGGTAGATCTAATTAACAAATTGGAGAAAATTCACCAACTCGCCTTCGACCACCTAGAAAAGGACAAACTACATTCCAAGAGCCTTTACGACCGAAATGCTAGACCAATAGACCTCAAAATAGGGACCTNGGTGGAAACAGTTCATTTAATCGGTCCGGTTTTTCAATCCGTCCTTCGATTACACGGGATAGTACTGAATTAATAGTAAGTTACGAACAATTGACACNCTCCAATGTTACCGATGAAGATGAGCCAATACATACCTACAACGATTACATGGTAGATCTAATTAACAAATTGGAGAAAATTCACCAACTCGCCTTCGACCACCTAGAAAAGGACAAACTACATTCCAAGAGCCTTTACGACCGAAATGCTAGACCAATAGACCTCAAAATAGGGACCTCAATTCGTCTACGTCGAGAAGGAACCCAAGATCGGAAAATTGGATCAGGCCTACATTGGACCCTACGAGATTGTTGACATCACAGAAAAGGGAAATGTGTACTTAGAAAGTGAAGACGGACACCACTTCATGAAACATCCAAATAAACTGAAACCTTCCGAAGAATGAGTTAAAACAATGGATCAAGCTGACTAACACAGACGGATGGCTCAATGCGACCAAACAACCAGAGCTACCAGAAACAACTTGCGTAAATCAGCAAGTTACAAGCCTGACAATAAACAGTACAGGAATCATCCACCTGCCTCCTAACTGCACCGCAGAAACCACTACATCAGAAATTGAAGGTGCAGGATTGATCAAGTCGCAGCTTCCAATCATATTCGGACTACCTAAAACAATAAATATTTCAGAAATGATACCAATATTGAAAGAAATACTAAAACTATTACCTCCACTAAGCAAAATAGAACAACATATCTTCCCCTCCCCGGATGAAAACAGGGAATTCGATGAATCACCCCAACACACCTTGGACGAAGCCGAGGAAATAGGTCTCCATCACCAAGAGGACTATCATCGACGCATCCCTGCACCCCCAGGAAGGTCGGGGACCTCCTCCACCTCCCTCTCACCAACAACCTCCAAAACTTCCCAAACAATACCTAGAGCCATCTACAAAAAATAATAATAATAATAATAAAAATACAAAATACATTAAATTACCACTGCTACTAAAACATAAAAGAAATGCATATGCCACACAGTCCAAAAAAAATAAATAAATAAATAAATAAAAATATATATATATATGTATATGGAAATATATACATATATATATATATATATATATATGATAATGATAATGTTTATTTACATCTATATAAATGAGCAAACAAACAATAACAAAAATAATCCATAGACATGAATAAACAAGAAATATAGCTACCCCTCCCCCGGCGCGTAACCGTGAAGAACACACCGAACTTATCCTCCACTCCTCCTGGTGCGAATGTCGCACAAAGAGGAATAGAGAAGAATACACCTTCTATGCATAAGAGCGTGGAGGGTTTCAATCGGCCGTTTCTCTTTGTGCGACATTCGCACAGGCACAAGCCTCTCATCATACCCCCCTCACAACCCACCTGAAGAACGTTAAAATTCAAAATTCACCAGAAAATACCAAACAACATAAATAAATAAAATAAGTATAATAAGATATAATAAAATTAAAATAGCAAAACAAAAAAAAAAACCCCGAATGTTTGCATACAAATGCAGCAAAACCAAGAAAATCAACCACTGCACGCGTGTCAAAAATAACATAGAAAATAGACAGGAAAATATCCCAAACACTTACCGTAACGCACAATATCCCTGGCACACAAACAAAATTAAGCTGAAACACTTCCCAAGTCACCGAGTGAGCGAAGAAAACTGACAGGTGAATCGGAAATACAATGTAATCCGAACTCCCAAGAATGTTATCGTCAGCACCCAGCCGCTCACGGCCACCGCTCGGTGCACGATTACAAAGACAAAATAACTCTACCCATACTACACTAAAAATTTAAAAATCGAACTCCTCAAAATTGCTTCCAAAATGCAATCGGAAACAATTATGAGCGGGGGCTGTAATGTCCAAAAATTTTATACTAGAAATTTAAGACTAGAATAAATTTTATATAGGATCATAACTATAAGTTACATTATAATCCCATGTAATTGAGAACCAAACCCACAATTGTAAGCTAAATTGAGTACATTTCATCACTTGAACTCAATTAAAAATTCCAAAGGCACTGGAAACGAGTTCAAAAGTGATGAAATGACACACTCAGCATGCCCCAATTACCCAATACTAAGATTCGTGCGCGAAGGAACGATTGCAAACCGATTAATTAAGACCCAAAAAACTGAATGAACTACTTCCCCATGAAAATCAAAAGAGTGGGAAAAGTCATACGACATTTTCCACCAATTAAAAATGGACTCGTTGGAGCCCATGTGACAAGTGACCCCAAAATTCATATAAAAATGTCAGAAAAATCAAAATTAAACAGTCTTGAAGCAGCGACGGAGCAGTAACAATTCTGGTGGAAATAGTTCATTTAATCGGTCCGGTTTTTCAATCCTTCCTTCGACTACACGGGATAGTACTGAATTAATAGTAAGTTACGAACAATTGAAATTATCCGGGAATAAAATTTCTTTAACCGAGAGTGGTGACTTTTCTTGCAAATAAGGAATTCGTTTATTGTAACGCGTTGTGGACAGTCTCAACCAAACTCTTAAAATCTTCAAACTCAACTGCCAAAAATTCATTAAAATATCAACTAGTAGAAGAAAGTGTTTCCGTGAAAGTATCCATAATAGCCTTTAGCGCGACTAATTGCTGGTGAGGAAATTACGGATTTACCCAGGGATCTACAAATACATCGAATAATTTATAACTAACAGACCGAATTGTGAGTAGCAAAATTTGTAAACCCACATTTGAATCCTTCAGATCATTCCAGGGATAGGGATTTTAGCTACCTAGATTTCTGTAAAATCACGCCCATGTTTTTGTAAACCGAGTAGTTGAACAAAATATATTTAAATTCAAATTTGATTCCCACTACAACTCCAAATGTCTTGATTAGAAATTCGTCTCAACTGAAGCCCTATCCTTAAATCAAGCCCTTTTTCCCTTATATTTTAAAAAAAGGTAAGAGTATAAAAGTTTGCATCGTCCGATAATTATAAAATTCAATAATTTTAGCTTTGATTTTAATGTGATAATTAAAACATGTCCATTCGACGCTAAAATCCTTCTCTGGACATAACAACAGTTTGATTAGTTCTATTCTGAAAACGAGAACGTTAGTGAGCACTGGGCATTTCTCTTCCGATCAGTTGTTGATATGGATTTTTGGGAGTCAAGCATGTGAGAGTTTGGTCCGTAGATTACGTTCGATGAGTACCACATATTCCACAATTGTCAATTGTTCTTTCCTTGATACGATCCATAGATTGAAGAGAATGCAATTACAAGAGGATATTTCATCTGAAAATTTGAATGGTACTACTAATCAGTTTCACTATCCACGTTTAGCCGGGTCAAAATTACGAGCAATCCAAGAATTTGAGCTCCCAGAAATCCATGAAATTGTACAAATGATTGAAGTAGCTCAAAAAGACGCCTTCGAAGCAGTCAGAAAATAGGTATGGAGGTGGAGATGGGGGATTGTCTAAAAATACAGGCGAAATCATTAGATACTGAAGATTTTTTTGAAAAAGTGTTTGATGACAATGGTAAGTCTGCAAAATTGGAAGAGGAGAAGAATTTGGATGATTCAACAGAGGATTGCAGTGCATTGATGCACGATTTGAACACCCTCTCAAGTATCAAGGATCCCCTAGAATTAGGGACAGTTGATGAGGAAGCAACTATTCTTTCTCCTGAATGTCCTTTTACTATCGTCGCACATAAATCTGGCACGACGTCTATAATACGTAAGTCCTCTCTGTGTTGGCTGTTCGATAACGGGCATTCTAAGTTGAGTAGTGATAGGTTAGAAAGAGTCAAAGAAGTGGAATTGATCAAGTATAATGAAAGAAAGAAAGACTTGAGCTCTAAGCACGAGATGAGTGCCTTCGTGAGAGCTTGTGATGAGATACATGCAGGAGACTGGTGTTTATTCCAAGAAAAAGATTACAAAACATGTTTATTGGTATTAGTTTTAAGTTTTGTATATCTAGAGAGAAAAACGCTCAAATCGCGAGAATTTTCAGGGACATACGTTCGTATTAAGCATAACTCCAAGGCAATAGGCGTTCTTTGCAGTTGGTACATTTTAAACGAGAAACAAAAAATTCTCGAACTGCAGCCAATGACCACTCATGGTTATGTGGCCATTGGTCAATATCGTCAGACGATTTCCCCACCAGTGGTTACCAAAAATGGTTTACAAATAGATGAGAAAATGTATGAAGAAGTTATCAAATATTTTTAATTATAAGGTTCGTTGAATACTGATGAGAGTGGAGAGTTCAATTTGTTTCGCTAAATGTATGAAATGTACATTGTTCGCAATTTTATTGAATAAATAGATATTTTATCAAATTAATGAGGAAAAAAATTATTTGATTTTCTTCGCTTCACATTTATGGTTTCTTTCCTTCATTTACTTGCCTTTTAATGACTCATGCTTGAGCCTCCTGGCATTAACATAATGCATTTCTATGCCCCCGGCTCGTATCCATATTTCCCCCTACTCCATTACCCCCTCCACTATTAAATGAATGAAATCGAAAATACGAAATCACTAGAAATCGAAATGAAATCGTGAAATCAGCAAAAAATCCCATGCAATCATATGAAATCGATGATTGCATGAAATCATTGAAATCGCCTTGAAATCACGGGAAATCAGCAATCATTGTGTCACGGGATTTTCAAATGAATAGCCCCTCGACATTTCACATAAAATGCAACACTGAACGGCACATGATTTTGGTGTATTTTAGTGTTTTGATCATTGTTATTGTGCACTTTTTTCAATAGACACTCACTATCAGCATACACAATATAGGGAACAGTCAGTTGATTTTTGAAATGTTAAAATTTTAACATTTTTTCAGCACTATGGGGAAAAATCATTCGACACTTGTTGATTGATACACAATCGAGCCTACGATTAGTGTAGGCCTCTTTCTTGAAAAAGTGACACAAACACCTGTCACATATAAGTGTTTTATGTTCAACTTTTGAAATTTGTATACCAATTAAACGAGATAAATTCGAGATCCATGTATAGTGATGAATTCTTTCCTGTTCACCATCGAGGATGTCTTCTCTTTCAATCATGAGAAGGTGAATTGTTTTTCCTTCCTCATGCAGTGCGGTTGGAGGATTTCTGCTCAAGTAAAGTGGCACAATCCATTTTTTTTTCTGATTCTTCACCACTATCAATTCCATATACATTAATCGACAATGCATTTATTTTCTCAAACTTTGGAATGTCTTTTAATGCCATGGGGTAATTGAAGTTACCAAAGCTTTTCATGACAGTGCTGAAAGAGCGATATGAGTTTGTTCGTTGCTTATCTCGAACGTTACAGCGAGCGGCCATAATGGACCATAAAAAGCAGTAGGCATCATCTTTATTTTGAACGTTCACGACAGCATGTTTCTTTTTAATCCATTCAGCTAGTTCAACGAAGCTGGATCCTCCGCGCAATGGATTATATTTATTTATGTTCACTTCTAAATTGAGTACGTCAACTAATCTCCAGCCAGAGTCTCTTTCCTGGAACGCATCCGCTTTCACTGGAAGTTTCTCTTATGTGTTCATCAAACCACTGCCTAATATCAGTTGAATCAAGAATTTTTTCATTTTTTGTATTGAAATATTTCTCTTCTTCAATAAGATGTTCATCTTGATTAATTGCATATTTACATGCTAATACTACATTCACTTTCAAACTTCCTTCTTGTTTCAATGCATTTTTCAAACGTACACAGAGCATTCGTGTAGCATCATCTAAAAATTTGGGTATGTCTGAATTTTTCACGTTAATGATTA
>NW_021680642.1:379350-385048 GCF_001412515.2 Diachasma alloeum
ATATATATATATATATATATATATATATATATGATAATGATAATGTTTATTTACATCTATATAAATGAGCAAACAAACAATAACAAAAATAATCCATAGACATGAATAAACAAGAAATATAGCTACCCCTCCCCCGGCGCGTAACCGTGAAGAACACACCGAACTTATCCTCCACTCCTCCTGGTGCGAATGTCGCACAAAGAGGAATAGAGAAGAATACACCTTCTATGCATAAGAGCGTGGAGGGTTTCNATATATATATATATATATATATATATATATGATAATGATAATGTTTATTTACATCTATATAAATGAGCAAACAAACAATAACAAAAATAATCCATAGACATGAATAAACAAGAAATATAGCTACCCCTCCCCCGGCGCGTAACCGTGAAGAACACACCGAACTTATCCTCCACTCCTCCTGGTGCGAATGTCGCACAAAGAGGAATGGAGAAGAATACACCTCCTATGCATAAGAGCGTGGAGGGTTTCAATCGGCCGTTTCTCTTTGTGCGACATTCGCACAGGCACAAGCCTCTCATCATACCCCCCTCACAACCCACCTGAAGAACGTTAAAATTCAAAATTCACCAGAAAATACCAAACAACATAAATAAATAAAATAAGTATAATAAGATATAATAAAATTAAAATAGCAAAACAAAAAAAAAAACCCCGAATGTTTGCATACAAATGCAGCAAAACCAAGAAAATCAACCACTGCACGCGTGTCAAAAATAACATAGAAAATAGACAGGAAAATATCCCAAACACTTACCGTAACGCACAATNAACACTGAACGGCACATGATTTTGGTGTATTTTAGTGTTTTGATCATTGTTATTGTGCACTTTTTTCAATAGACACTCACTATCAGCATACACAATATAGGGAACAGTCAGTTGATTTTTGAAATGTTAAAATTTTAACATTTTTTCAGCACTATGGGGAAAAATCATTCGACACTTGTTGATTGATACACAATCGAGCCTACGATTAGTGTAGGCCTCTTTCTTGAAAAAGTGACACAAACACCTGTCACATATAAGTGTTTTATGTTCAACTTTTGAAATTTGTATACCAATTAAACGAGATAAATTCGAGATCCATGTATAGTGATGAATTCTTTCCTGTTCACCATCGAGGATGTCTTCTCTTTCAATCATGAGAAGGTGAATTGTTTTTCCTTCCTCATGCAGTGCGGTTGGAGGATTTCTGCTCAAGTAAAGTGGCACAATCCATTTTTTTTTCTGATTCTTCACCACTATCAATTCCATATACATTAATCGACAATGCATTTATTTTCTCAAACTTTGGAATGTCTTTTAATGCCATGGGGTAATTGAAGTTACCAAAGCTTTTCATGACAGTGCTGAAAGAGCGATATGAGTTTGTTCGTTGCTTATCTCGAACGTTACAGCGAGCGGCCATAATGGACCATAAAAAGCAGTAGGCATCATCTTTATTTTGAACGTTCACGACAGCATGTTTCTTTTTAATCCATTCAGCTAGTTCAACGAAGCTGGATCCTCCGCGCAATGGATTATATTTATTTATGTTCACTTCTAAATTGAGTACGTCAACTAATCTCCAGCCAGAGTCTCTTTCCTGGAACGCATCCGCTTTCACTGGAAGTTTCTCTTATGTGTTCATCAAACCACTGCCTAATATCAGTTGAATCAAGAATTTTTTCATTTTTTGTATTGAAATATTTCTCTTCTTCAATAAGATGTTCATCTTGATTAATTGCATATTTACATGCTAATACTACATTCACTTTCAAACTTCCTTCTTGTTTCAATGCATTTTTCAAACGTACACAGAGCATTCGTGTAGCATCATCTAAAAATTTGGGTATGTCTGAATTTTTCACGTTAATGATTACACCGGTTCTCATGTGACCCTCAAAAAGACTTTGTAAGTCCTCCCATCGGACTCTATCAGTTAAATTACCCCTCAAGTCTCCTCCTATAACTTCCAAGTTTCTGAACCTTGCATAGAACGCTTTCAGTCGTCCTAACATGTGAGTTAAACGTCTTTTCTCACTATGACTCTTACGCCTCTTCAATAATGCATTAATTTCATTCGAATGTCTTCTGATGTGATTAAGCCATTGTTGAATTTCCCTTGGTCTCCTATTCGTTTTCACTATTTCATACGAATCTTCTAATTACCTCCATCATCTTTTACACGCGTTAGGATCCATGTTGTTCATGATAAAGACACTAAAGAGCTAGAGGAAAATCAAGGTGAAATCTGTTTATATAGATACATACGCGAGTGTGCCTACGCTTGTACACTATGTAAAATCTTACGTGATTGGTTGAAAAAGAATCATTTTACTCATGGAAAATTATTAACAAAATAGCAACATTTTTTGTTCGTGGGAAAAAAAATAGCTGAAAAATGTCCTGGATAACATTTAATCTTTGCGGTGCGATAGGACATCAAAGGGTCCGAAAACTCTGCTCCAGTTTGTCAAACATCATGTTCTTAGGGTTGTGAGTACAACATGCGTTCCCAGGTAAACCGAAAAAGTCTATGTAAACAAAAGATTGCGTTCGGACATCTTCCAATGCATTTCCATTCTTATCAGTTCGCAGCAGATGGAGTTTTCTCGGAAACTCCTCCTACTACAACGTGTACTATTTGTCGAAAACTATGCCAAATTGGTGGGGGTACCTAAGTTTTTGGATGACTGATCCTCTACCTTTGCATATATACATACCCCCTCCCCTTCTGAACCCTTCCTTTTAAAATAAATATTTATATATTGATATCGTTATCAACAACAATTTCACACGAAGGGGGGCGGCAAACGAGAAAGTACTGAAACACTCAAGTTCAGACATGTCTGGAAAATGTCAAGTGGAGTCAGGTGTCAATATTTGAAGAAGAAGAGGAGCCCCTTCTATGATTTCTACAGCAGCGAATTAGTTAACCCTTTCACCCCTCGTGGCAGTGTACTGAGAACTTCGGATATACTAATTGATTAATTAATTAATTGATCCTCAAATTTAGCTGTAATCTGCGGAATTAATCTGCGAATCAAACTGCGACCTGCGAATTAATTAACCCCTTTACTCACCCCCTCGCGGGGTGGACTGATTAGGTCACCGCGAAGGTCCTTTGTAACGCAAAACCGTGAATTNGTGAATCGGAAATACAATGTAATCCGAACTCCCAAGAATGTTATCGTCAGCACCCAGCCGCTCACGGCCACCGCTCGGTGCACGATTACAAAGACAAAATAACTCTACCCATACTACACTAAAAATTTAAAAATCGAACTCCTCAAAATTGCTTCCAAAATGCAATCGGAAACAATTATGAGCGGGGGCTGTAATGTCCAAAAATTTTATACTAGAAATTTAAGACTAGAATAAATTTTATATAGGATCATAACTATAAGTTACATTATAATCCCATGTAATTGAGAACCAAACCCACAATTGTAAGCTAAATTGAGTACATTTCATCACTTGAACTCAATTAAAAATTCCAAAGGCACTGGAAACGAGTTCAANAAGTCTCCTCCTATAACTTCCAAGTTTCTGAACCTTGCATAGAACGCTTTCAGTCGTCCTAACATGTGAGTTAAACGTCTTTTCTCACTATGACTCTTACGCCTCTTCAATAATGCATTAATTTCATTCGAATGTCTTCTGATGTGATTAAGCCATTGTTGAATTTCCCTTGGTCTCCTATTCGTTTTCACTATTTCATACGAATCTTCTAATTACCTCCNTCCATTTTTTTTTCTGATTCTTCACCACTATCAATTCCATATACATTAATCGACAATGCATTTATTTTCTCAAACTTTGGAATGTCTTTTAATGCCATGGGGTAATTGAAGTTACCAAAGCTTTTCATGACAGTGCTGAAAGAGCGATATGAGTTTGTTCGTTGCTTATCTCGAACGTTACAGCGAGCGGCCATAATGGACCATAAAAAGCAGTAGGCATCATCTTTATTTTGAACGTTCACGNTTTCTCTTATGTGTTCATCAAACCACTGCCTAATATCAGTTGAATCAAGAATTTTTTCATTTTTTGTATTGAAATATTTCTCTTCTTCAATAAGATGTTCATCTTGATTAATTGCATATTTACATGCTAATACTACATTCACTTTCAAACTTCCTTCTTGTTTCAATGCATTTTTCAAACGTACACAGAGCATTCGTGTAGCATCATCTAAAAATTTGGGTATGTCTGAATTTTTCACGTTAATGATTACACCGGTTCTCATGTGACCCTCAAAAAGACTTTGTAAGTCCTCCCATCGGACTCTATCAGTTAAATTACCCCTCAAGTCTCCTCCTATAACTTCCAAGTTTCTGAACCTTGCATAGAACGCTTTCAGTCGTCCTAACATGTGAGTTAAACGTCTTTTCTCACTATGACTCTTACGCCTCTTCAATAATGCATTAATTTCATTCGAATGTCTTCTGATGTGATTAAGCCATTGTTGAATTTCCCTTGGTCTCCTATTCGTTTTCACTATTTCATACGAATCTTCTAATTACCTCCATCATCTTTTACACGCGTTAGGATCCATGTTGTTCATGATAAAGACACTAAAGAGCTAGAGGAAAATCAAGGTGAAATCTGTTTATATAGATACATACGCGAGTGTGCCTACGCTTGTACACTATGTAAAATCTTACGTGATTGGTTGAAAAAGAATCATTTTACTCATGGAAAATTATTAACAAAATAGCAACATTTTTTGTTCGTGGGAAAAAAAATAGCTGAAAAATGTCCTGGATAACATTTAATCTTTGCGGTGCGATAGGACATCAAAGGGTCCGAAAACTCTGCTCCAGTTTGTCAAACATCATGTTCTTAGGGTTGTGAGTACAACATGCGTTCCCAGGTAAACCGAAAAAGTCTATGTAAACAAAAGATTGCGTTCGGACATCTTCCAATGCATTTCCATTCTTATCAGTTCGCAGCAGATGGAGTTTTCTCGGAAACTCCTCCTACTACAACGTGTACTATTTGTCGAAAACTATGCCAAATTGGTGGGGGTACCTAAGTTTTTGGATGACTGATCCTCTACCTTTGCATATATACATACCCCCTCCCCTTCTGAACCCTTCCTTTTAAAATAAATATTTATATATTGATATCGTTATCAACAACAATTTCACACGAAGGGGGGCGGCAAACGAGAAAGTACTGAAACACTCAAGTTCAGACATGTCTGGAAAATGTCAAGTGGAGTCAGGTGTCAATATTTGAAGAAGAAGAGGAGCCCCTTCTATGATTTCTACAGCAGCGAATTAGTTAACCCTTTCACCCCTCGTGGCAGTGTACTGAGAACTTCGGATATACTAATTGATTAATTAATTAATTGATCCTCAAATTTAGCTGTAATCTGCGGAATTAATCTGCGAATCAAACTGCGACCTGCGAATTAATTAACCCCTTTACTCACCCCCTCGCGGGGTGGACTGATTAGGTCACCGCGAAGGTCCTTTGTAACGCAAAACCGTGAATTAAATTGATTAACCAGCGAATTGAATAACCCTTTCATCACTTCGAGGGAAAAAACCGCGAATTAATTAATCAATCCGCGATTTGAACCGCGAACCCGCGAATCAATTAACCCTTTATATATATATATATATATATATATATATATATATATATATATATATATATATATATATATATATAT
>NW_021680642.1:385388-389807 GCF_001412515.2 Diachasma alloeum
TATATATATATATATATATATATATATATATATATATATATATATATATATATATATATATATATTTCCCAGGATACAAAAATCCTATAGAGGGGTACAAAAATTTCTACATAAAATAATAATAAAGGATATTACATCCGTTTAAATATCGCAGCATAACAAAAGAATGTTTGGTAAGAAATAAAAAGGAGAAAAAGATGAACAAAATAAAAATATAACAACAATGCAGTTCCTACAAAAGAAGATAAACAAAACAATGCAAAATCAGTGCTAGCTTAGAGAGAGCTCATCGAGAGTACGAATTAAGTAATTTGAGCTAACAGGGATGCAAGATATCTAAGTATGACAGGTAATTGAAAAAAGGCGAATACAACCCCTCTACTGACCCCATTCATCCTCCAAGAACTTTAGATAGTTAATGCGGACTTTGAGGGCATCATAAAGCTAATTATAAAAGGGTACACGAAAGGAGGAACTGGACTCGGGAATGAGGAAGAAGTCTGTAGTAAGCCAATATGCCAATATGCAATATGGTTGTATATGCCAATGAGATCGTACAGTCTAGTTAGGTGCTTAATGTGTACATCATAAAAAAGAGGACACTCGAAAATGAAATGTTGGAGGCTGTCCAGAGAGGACAGCGAGCAACATGGACAGTTCATCCTTAAATTGAATTTTACAAGATCAGGACCTAGACTAAGCGCACAGATATGAATATTGGCGACCCTGACTTGTGCTAGGGTTTTCTTCATGGTCATTGGGTGGCGGTTCCGCAGATAGTGTACAATAGAATCATCTGGGGTACGGTGTAATTTGAAATGGCATGATGTTGAGACAGCGTATCTCGAGAAATCCGCGCGCCTGAGGGCGAGCTTGAAATTTGAGAGTACGCTCTCCTTCCCAATCTCCCACTCCGCGGCATTAAAATTCCCCCAGAGGTCATGAGCCTGATACTGGAATAGAAAGTCTCTGAGCCTCAGCATCCAATTATTCTTGGGGGAAGAAAGAGAGGAGTTTGATGGAACATATAGTCTTCTAAGGCAAATCTTTGGTAAATAGGAGTTATCTGACTTCAGGATACTAATGAACCAATTTAATAGCAAGGCCATAGCTCTGTGCTGTAGAGGGATCAACTTGAATTCAAGGCGAAGAGCCCAGCCCGGAGTTGCTCGAGGCAGCGGAAATAGGCTCTTGAAAAAGTAGGATTGGACTATTCTATGTTCTCGCGCACTGGGAGCCCCCACGCAGGGAAGGCATACAGTGTAGTCGACAGAATTACACTATTAAACAGAGCCATCGCTGAATTCCAAGAACTCATGCCAGACCTGCGTAGGATCGACAGCACAGAGTTAGAGGCAATTTTGGATTTACCAATTACAGAGATAAGCGCACAGTTGGATTGTGCAGAAGTGTTAATTGTGACTCCAAGGTAAACAAAAGATTTAACAAGTTCCAGTAGTTGGCCGTATAGTCTGAAGGACATATCTCTGAGGCCCCTTGGGTTCCCTCTTTCTTTGAAGATCATTATTTTGGTTTTGCTCACATTAATCTCAACGTTTTTAGACCTGCAATAGTTTTCTAACTCGCTGAGGAGCCTCGCAATGAGCAGGCGATTTCTGGCAAGGAGAACAGTATCATCAGCAAAGAGAACAAGAAGGAGATCCCGGAGGCCATCAATGTTCGGTCCTTCGAAGCCCTGAGCTCTTAATGATTTTTCGAAATCAGAGATGTAAAGGACGAACAGCAGCGCACTCAGTGACTCCCCCTGCAGCACACCCTCAGACACCTCGAATTCATTCAAGAAGGAGCTGCCGCACTGTACCTGGACGCGCGCTTGATCGTAGAGCGATTTAATAATACATACAACTTTTGTACTAACACCTAGGCTAAGAAGCATAGACCATAGTTTCTGATGTGGAATAGAATCAAACGCACGCTTGAAGTCAACAAAGATAGCGTAGACTTCGGTCTTTGAGAGGCGGAACTGCTGCTGGACTGTAGTTACAAGAGTAAAAATAGCATCAGTACAACTTCTTTTCGCGCGAAAACCAAATTGAGACTCAGGGAGAATTTTATTTTTTTCAGCCCATGCTTCGAGCCTGGTTTTGATAATTGAGGTGAAAATTTTGGTAATATTGTTGACTAGAGCTATACCACGGTAGTTCGCAGGATCATTTGGGTCACCCTTCTTGAATAGCATTGATAGGGTTACCTTAGCCCATTAATTAACCCTTTCATCGCTTCGATGGGAAAAATCGTGAATTAATTAATCAAACCGCGAATTAAACCGCGACTCCGCGAATTAAATCGCGAATTAAACCGCGACCGCGCGAATTAATTGACACTTTCATCACTTCGAGGGGGAAAACCCGCGAATTAATTAATCAAACCGCGAATTAGGCCGCGAATTAAACCGCGACTCCGCGAATCAAACCGCGAATTAAACCGCGACCCCGCGAATTAATCAAATACCCATCCACCCACTTTCATCTGACTTCTCTGCTGGGCCCTAACGACCAGGTCGACGCCAAAAACGTTGCGCCATAACCCGCATTACTTAACTACTGGAACAAAGGCGTTATAAATCCTTGTTATCATCAGCACAATACAACGTCTTCGGTACTCGGCAATGTGCCGGTGTGAAAAACAAAAATAGCACGTGCAGAGGCATTTGTTTTGGTTTTCGCGAGGACACTGCGAAACCAAGGCTCGGCGCTCGGACGCTAGGAATGTTCTAGAACTCATGAGACGCCCGTTTATATAATGCCCTTGGGTAGCCACGCGACCCAAGTGTTAGTTAGCCAGTGGCGGCGCTACAGGGGTAGGGGTGTAGCGCCTCGCTACATCCTAAAACGCGATCACTGGCTAAGGACGAGCACAGGCATTTGCCGTTTCACTCGCACCTTCAGTGCCACGCGTATTCTTTTCTGATTCGTCAAATCGTAAGGATATTCGGCAGCCTTGCTGATACCTTTCCGTGCGAATATAATTCAGTCTAACAGTACAGCTCGTATCGCACACTTGATCGGATCATATTATTTTCTCTTTCCCTTTGTATTAATTTGACGCGGATAATAAATATGTAATTATTAGTTTAATTCCATTTGCTAGTGGATTGTTACCTTCCCGACAACTCCTCAATCCCTACACCCCCCGGCCCCACATTTTGCGTCAAAAATCGCTATCTCCCTTAGTTTAGGAGATATTTCTGAAAAACTCACCGACTCAATCTTTTCATTGTGCATTTTCATCCCGCTCTGCCAACCCAGTTCTTCAGTCACAATTCACTATCTCCCTTAGTTTCGGAGATATCTTTGAAAAACTCAACGACTCAATTTTTGGGTTGTTAATTCTCAACGCCCCCCCCCCCCCCCCCCCGCCTTGTCGCCCCCACAAATTTTCTATACACAACGGCCCCCTCTCCCCCCATTTTTCCAGTAAATAATATGCATGACCCCTGATATAAATTGACCCTTTTTATGCCCCGCACCTAGACCCCTTATGTAAACCCCTCTACCTACTGATAAAACCCTCATTCAATAGAATCCCCTCGTTTATAAGACCCCTCCGGATATCATTACCCCCATGAATAACCCTCCCTTACATGAAGCCTCCTCTTTGTACAATCCCCCCTCAAAAATTAAAGAAATTTTCTAGGTTTTGGAAAATATTTTTTCTAAAATCGAGTGTATTTTGGTGTAAAATTAATCGTCGGTTTGATTAATTTTGAGCGATTTTTTTCTAAAATTTAGAAATAAATAATTGTAATATCTAATTACAAAATAAATCGATAATAAAAAAATCAAACATTTTGAATAATCATTCGGTTAGCAATTGAGTAATTGAAAGTTCAAGTTGACCATTGATTGAATAATCGAATTCTTTCAAACCCGATTGACGAATAATTCTGTAAATGAATAACTCTATCTTCGAATGAAAAAATAATTGAATAATCGTTTGATATTAATTCACTGGAAAATAGTCGGAATAATCGATAAAGTCCTCACGCAGATTGATGAATAATAAAAAATTAAACATTTCTTGTTCACAGTTTTTCATTATTTAGTGATTGATGAATCTCTCATCGTCATAAGTGATTGATGGAAAATTGAATAATATGCTAATTCATGTTGATGATTGATGAAGTAGTGAACATTTTTGGGTTTCTGATTACTGGTTACCTAACCAATGGTAATTCGTTTCATTGCAATTGACGATTACTTGGTTATCACTGAATTTTTTATTTCAATTATAGTTTAATAAAGTAATTAAAAAATGAAGAATCTCAATTAAAAAATTGACGGTGTAATTGTAATTAGAGCTCAAAATATTACAAAAGTAATGATTACTCCCGAACCCTGGGCGAGAGATGCTACCGCATCTCCCGATATAAAGTACATCAAAATCGGTAGGGCGGGC
>NW_021680642.1:389844-409988 GCF_001412515.2 Diachasma alloeum
GGGGGGGGGGGCACAAGAAAGTAGTTCATTCCTCCAAGTTTTATAATCGTTAATTTTTTTGTACCAGATTGTCATGCATCTAGTCTCATCGTACATGGACACACAACTAGAAGCCCCTTTGGATCAACCAGACGCTCGTCCTTTCACATCCAGATACATGGCAAAAACAGCAACAGAGTTACCAAGAACTAAAGGCCCAATTATTGTTCGTCAATCAACAGATCCACCACGTTATTGCTTGGCTCTCAGTGGAGTCTGTTCACCTGTTGACTATGAAGAAATTCCAAGGGTAATTCACAATTAATAAATAATCATAAACGCATAGCCGTGAAATGAGAAATGAGAAATGAGGAAGGCTCGTCGTAGGAACAGATTAGTTGATCCACAAAAATATTTTCTGTGCAAGCAATAAATCTTATTTGCGGTGTTCATACTCTCATTTTGGCCACAAGAAATGTTAGTGTGATGCAAAACAGAAACCCAATAGCTATTTACACCAATTCATAGCTATTTTTGGTTTGAGAAATTTGTATAACCCTGATGGATCCCTCGGTAGACGTATTGAGTTGTTCACTCAGTCAAGTCGTAGTTGATCAGCGATCAATCGACTGTTAGTCGACCAACATTGATTATCGCGTTCTGATAACAAGTAATCGTTAACCATTAATGGACCATCGATCGAATAACTCGACCCGCCATCAACCAACCGGCTCGATCACCGATCAATCAACCGAGTGGATAAGTCAACCCTCTGTTGAGTTGCCAACGACTCACTATCGATCGATCTGTCAAGGAAAGAATTCATTAACATTGCCCTTTTTTCATTTATTCTTTCAGCTATTTTCAATTCTCAAACATTAGAAATTAATCTCGCAGTAGAAACGTTCCGATACGGGGTTGAGTTTTTTCTTTGCTTGCTTTTCCTGAGGTTATTCAATATGTGCTTCTGGAGATAGCCGTCCAGGGAGGGAAAATTGTTGGAATTTGTATAGTAAAATTCTAAGAAAAATTCTGGTGCTCCCATGTAGAACACTCTCCCCTCAATTTTTGCTTGTTATATAGTCAAGCCGGGGCTGAGCGGTCGGTTCGAGCCACTGAAATATACTATATGTATACTGGAAAGGGCACTGAGCCGCCCTAAGCGAGCCGAGGGAGAGGGTCGAATTGGGGGCCACCTGTCTCTGTCGTACCGTCCGCGCCAAAAGTATTTTCTTACCTTGGATAACGTATAGAATTTAGCATTGGAATTCTGTTCTTTTTGGTTGCATATGTAATTTTTTTTTAAATTCAAATTCATAACGTGTGACAGTTGAAAATTTTATTCTTTCCCAATGTATACTGATACATGGGGTATTTACAATTCTATTACAAGTAAATTGACATGGACAAAATTCATAAGAATATACAATTTAATACATTCTTTATTCAATTAATCTGACTGGAATTCGAAATCCTCTGAGTCAGTACCGTCCTCAGTATTCGGAAATTCAAATTTCGTTATGTCCAATATCATTCCTGAAATAGAAAGTTGATATTTGAATGATATAAACTTTTATTTCAAGAGGAATTAATTCCTCAAATTCACCGACCGTAATGGTTAGGTGGGTGAGGTATTGCTCCGGCGGACATCCAAGCTAAGCAGCGTTGAGCTGGGTTAGTACTTGGAGAGGTGATCGCTTAGGAACACCTCGCTCGCACAAAAATTGCGGGCGGTAGGTACGGTGGAGGGGCCTAGTGTCTTCATCTAGTCAGTGTGACAGATGGATATATTAGGGCACGGCACGAGCGGCCGGCTGTGCGACTGGGGTTTTACATCGTTTCCCGTGCAGTCCTAGCTCGAATGGGGCACAGCTAAGAGTAAGACGGTCATGATACCGCAAATAACAATGAGGGGAAAAGAAAGGAGGGGAGGCAGGCTAGAGGAGGGGTTTCAAATCGAGAATTACTTCGATAAAACTAATGAAATAGAAAAAATAAAAAACAAAAATAATTCCTCAAATTCAAGAACATGCTTCGAGCTACTGATCTCTATTTGATCTCTCGAATACTGTGATGAAAAAGTAGAATGCCCCAATATTTATTTATCCTTCTAGCATCAAAAAAATCTTTACCACATCAATTCACCGCACATAACTCGACCTAAGCTTCTCAACTCGCTTGTACCGTGAGCCGTTTGGCAGGTTACGCGCACGCGCACCGTCGAGAGATTGAGAGAGGTGGCCCCCAAAATCTACTCTGTGGCTCGTTTTCCGTTTACGAGTCTGGCATTGCAGTGCCCTTTCCAGTATATAGTATATTTCAGTGGTTCAAGCGCGTTAGCGAAGTGTCAGCCCCATCTCCGCTTGAATTTCTACACGGTGCTGCCTCACAATCGAACCACCAATCTCGGAAGTCATGAAAAAATATCGCGCAGTACCTGAAAAATCCTACCGAAGCACATGAAAATTTTCGAAGGAGCGCCTGAAAATTCCTGAGGAAACACATGAAAATGTACTGCGCTAATACAGAAAATGCTGCTATTGAAATATTCAAATATATTTTTAGAAAAAAGAAGATTCGGCAGTTACCTTAAAGGGGCGATTTGGCAATGAACCAATTTGGCAGACAATCAATTTTTTTTAGCAAAAAAATTGTTTTCCCCTTTTTTTCGTGCCAGGAAAGCTGGGAAGGAGGCGGGGCCATCAAGACGCATGCAAGTAGAATTACCCAATAAATAATAAAAATAGAGGATGCATCCAACAATTTGAGAGGGCATGAACAGGCACTGCTCCAATTTTCTGGGTGAGTCTCCATTCGATAATACGCAACTGCTTCATTCATCTTCGGATAAGGAAGAAGAATTTGCTTCCTTCGAAGACTCCAACTCAACTATCGTTCAGCAGAAGCGTGGGGATCCTCTACAGTTCTGATAAGTGATAGCATTCCTCTGATCGCTTCCTCGCCCTTGCTCTCCAGCTCCACCCCAAAGTCTGGAACTTCTGTAAGATCTAAAAGAAGGGAACGCCCTCCAGCTGTACTTGCACTGCGCAGAAAGGCTAGGAGTGAGTCTCTTTCCACACTAACTGATTTCGTAGATAAAAAAGGAAAAGACGAAGTATTGAGGGAACTGAAGACTCAAATTCAGTTGGTTCAGTAAGGTTATTTCTGTGGTTCCCGGTAACTTAGTCGGTAAGAGTGCCCGGCGCGTATCTGGGAGACCCGGGTTCGATTCCCGGCTGGGTGAAGCGGAAATTTTTTCTCTCTAAATTCTAATTCTCTTAGAATTCTTTAATGCCTAAAGGAGGTTAGGCGGTGTATGAGGTGAATTTGAGAGTGAATTTCTGTGGTTCCCGGTAGCTTAGTCGGTAAGAGTGCCCGGCGCGTATCTGGGAGACCCGGGTTCGATTCCCGGCTGGGTGAAGCGGAAATTTTTTCTCTCTAAATTCTAATTCTCTTAGAATTCGAGAGTTGCAGAATCTAACTCTGACTCCTTAACTGGCTCTCCCTTCTCAAAGAGGCTAAATCGCTCAGTTAGTGAACCGTCCACCCAGATTGAGTTTCCTCTCAGCATGCCCACTCATAATTTAACTCCGTCAGGCTTATTACAGGGTGGCCGGGGCGGCTCCAGCTCTCCCTTGCATAACCTCTCGCCGCGACCAGCCACTGAGCCTATTCCGCAATCAGATTTGGAGAGTTTGCTGAAGAAAGACTCCGACCGTGAGGTTATGTCTACCGCCAGCTAAACGACTTTTGTACGTCTGGAAAGGCCAGGACTGACTCAATTGAGAAATCGATGAAAGAGGGCAATGTCTTCGGGAAAAAACAACTGGATGATTTCAAAGCCTTCATTGAGAAGAAAGATGCTCCGGTGGGCGAACAAATCGCCAGCCTAACTAGCAAAATCTCTGTTCTGGAGGAGAAGCTGAAAGAAGCTGGGGTTTTACTTATCCACCAAATTATTCATTATGATGGCATCCATCCGGAAGCCAGCATAATGAATAATAATATTGGCCGCGAAAGCCTCAAAACTCAAATATCCACCAAATTGTCCAAAGGATTGAGAAAAGGGAATCAAACACCCTAGCGGGCTCGGGTAACGCTGGCCCTCTTATGCAGGAGATCGTGGACCTAAAAGGGCAACTGAACAACCACGAGAGGGCCCTCAGGGCTAGCGACATTGCAATCAGGGGCCTCAAACGTGGGCCTTTGCCCCTTAGAACAGAGATCAATGACTTCATCTTCGCTACCTTCCAGATTGAGGATGCTGTGGTAGAGGCTAGGGAGATGGGCGTAAAGAACAAATTCATCATTGTTAAGCTAAGTAATCCTGGATTGAGGGACCAAATTCTTAGGAACAAAAGTAACATGAGTAGTAGAAAGGACTCGAAAGTGTTCATCGACCCTGATTTCATCCCCCGAGATCAAGAAATCTTCAACTCAATAAGAGCCACTGCCAAGTCGTACAGAGACAGGGGAAGGAAAGTTAAGACTGGCTATACATGGCTACAGGTAGATGATGAATACTGGTCCTGAGACCACTCTTTAGGATCCCTCTCTCTGAATCCACCTCCTAACAAATCTACTGATCTCGGGACCCAGCGTCATGGAGACACTGCATCAGTTAGCGGAACGATTCACTGCCACAACTCAAAAAACTTAGATCACCCGACGTTCTCAAACTGAATATCATCTTCTGAAACTCGAACGGTACGAATGATATTTTTTTAAATGATTATAATGACGGTATGCATGTCTTACGCTTCTCAGAAACCATATTACTGATGAAGGAATCTCCACAATTGATACCTCTCTCCCAGAAACCATACTCCTTTTTGGTCAAATGCTCTCAAAGATAAAACAATGGGGAGAGGTAGTGGCGGCCTCTTATGTTTAGCAAAAAGTGAATTGAAGCCTACGGTTCTCAAAATCACGCCATGGTGGATCTTTGTAAGGCTTGATCTAGGGCCCCATGTAATCGTTGGAGCATTCTACTTCAAACCGAATCTCCAGCTGGACATGGTGTTAGAGATGCTTCAACTCTCTCTGCACGAAATTCAAACAAAATTTTCTTCTGATACCATGGTCCTGGGCGGGGACCTAAATGCCACAGTTTCCGAATTTGAGGACGACCTCCGACCGGAGGTAACACAAAGCTCTCTCCTTCGCCAACACCGGGAGATGTTTGTCTCTCATACCGACTCCAGAGGAGAGCTGCTGATGAATTTCATGGCGGAGAATGAATTTATTTTACTCAACGGCAGGACGGAGTCCCGGCAAAGTTCACGAGCTCCAGAACTTCAACAACCTTCGATTTAGCATGAATCGGTGCTAATCATGCTGGAGTTATTGAGGACTTTGCAGTTACTTCTGAGTTGTTAGGCTCTAACCACCTTCCGATCACTGTTATATTATCCGTGCCAGTAACCCCCTCCCTTTTGAGGCCTCGGTTCCAGTCCTCTGATCTAAATAATTTAATCTCATCGGCTTTGCCTGCTCCGAGCGTTACATGGAAGGCTGACAAGACAATGAACTACGCACTGAATATGGGGAAACAGACCAATAATCTTAGAGATCCCTCTGCAGCCACCGTTAAGTCCCTGAATGATGGTATAATTCATGCCATAAAGGTAGCCGCTACTGAGGCTGGAATGATTAAAAGCCATCGGACTAGAAGAGCCTCCCCCCCTGGGAATTGCCAGAAATCCTTGGTTTGACTCAGAGTGCTCTCAAGTGAAGAATGAAGCGAGGAAACTCGTTGGCGAGATCTATCAACCAGCATTTGACAAGCAAAGGGCTGTAGCCTTTGATGAAAAAAACAAGATGGACAAGAAACAAATTATGCTCAAGAAAAACGCATACAAGAATCAAGCACTGGAAAAGTTTGCAAATGTGAGAGACTCTGGGGTCTATTGGCAAACAATTCGAGATGCTAGAGGTTGGAAACCACTCCTGGAGGTGATTTTCCTTGGCAAATGGAGCAACTTCCTACACCATTCCTACCCGCCAAGAGTACTCAGAGAGCTAGAATTCCCAGCTTCCTCAGGCCTTCCAATGGACGAGATAATCACTCTGACGGAGCTAAATAAGAGCATCATGGAGGCGAAAGGTGGGAAAGCCCCGGGAGTTGACGCAATCTCCGCCAGCTTCTTCAAATTCCTCGCTGAAGACTGGAAGTTACATCTTCTATCTCTGTTCAACAAGGTCTTCGATTCTGGAGAGGTGCCCTCATCGTGGACGAGCATAGTATTACGTATGATTTTTAAAAAGGGCAGTCAGGATGATCCCCTTAATTATAGAGGAATTGCCCTCATCAATGTTATCACTAAACTCTACGTCTATACTAAATGAGAGGATCTATGTCTGAGCAGAACTGTACAATTTAATTCCAGAGGAGCAGACAGGATTCAGAAGACAGCGTTGAGTGACGGACAATATTTTCTCTTTCCAAACGATACTGCAGAATCGTCTAAGGCTGACAGGGGGCGTGTCTACACCCTATTTGTTGATGTTAGAAGAGCTTTTTTTTCTGTGCCCCAGTTCAAACTCTGGAGCAAGTTCTTGGGTCTGGGAGTCAGCTCCAAGATTATTCGGACAGTTAAAAACCTTTATGACAGCATCCATGCATATTAAGACCTCGGAGGGGACCTCGGAGCAGGTGGACGTCAGTGGGGGAGGGTTGTAAGGGGAAAAGTCCTTTCTTGTCCAATTTATGCTTGGCCGACATTGTGACCTTTTTTCGTTGTGACGGAAGGAATAATGTCATCTTTTCGCTCTATGCTGATGACCTGATCATCCTCGCGAGTAGTTTGACGGACCTCGAACGCAAACTAAAAATTCTGGAGGAGTATTGCAATACCTTCGAGCTAAAGGTAAATATCACGAAAACTAAAGTCGTGGTGTTTAGGAAAGGTGGACCCCTGCCTGCTGCGAATCATGATTTCAGACTGAATGGCTCCTTGGTAGATATAGTCTCTGACTACGTGTACTTGGGAGTCAAGTTCTGCTCCTGTGGTCTTGGCACAGCTGCTGTGAAAGTGGCAATCGCCAAAACCAAAACTGCTTCCTCCGCAGCCTTAAAGCTTATTTCCAAGTTGGATGTCGACTCGTGGGAAGGAATTAAGAAGCTTACCAAAGTGTCGTCCACCCTGCTGTATACTACTACAATGTCGGGCACTGGGAGACCTCGAAAAGCTGGAGAGTATGCAGTTGGACTTCCTGAAAAGACCTTCACCTTCCGAGGAACTGTGTGGGTTATGCGATCCGATTTGAGACTTATATCATCCACATTGCCTACGAACTGCTGAAACAGGCTCTAAGGTGGATCCAAAAAATCCTGGAAATGAAACAGGAGCGCCTGCCCAGAGCCTGTCTGATTCACACTCTAGCTCTAGCTAATGCTAATGGAGAAAGGTACGATAATGCGATGGAAAAGTACAATTGGATAATTCAGCTCAAGAGTCGTCTTGCTGGTATTGATTGCTCTGATCTTTGGGATAACCTGACACCGGAGTACTGGAGAACGAGAATTCCAGATGTCCTATGCGACCTTAGAAGCAAGCTCAGTTTTGAGGACTATGAGAGGTACTGCAGGTCCATTTCCCTCCAAATTAAACTTTACATAAACCCCCTGGACAATTACGAAAATTTCTACCCATCTAGAGATCCGTTGGCCTTCATCAGCGCTAAAATGCAACTCCGCACCCTGTCAATTTACTCCAGGATGCTGATTTTAGACAGTATTCTGTACTTTTTCGATCCAACTCAGATGTGCTCATTGTGTAATAACTACGAACTTGAAACGTTTCTCACTTCTTGCTAAATTGTCCAGTGTCCCAACCTCCGAGACTCCATTATCTTCCCAAATATTTATGGGACCCTCCCTGTCAATCTTCATCTAGTCTATCAGCCTTCCTCAATAGTAATGATGCCAGGGACACCAAATTTTTTTTTGTTTTTAAAAAAAATGTTTTCAGCTAAGAGCCTCCATGTTAAATGATTAGATCTACGATATATTTCACCTCCGGTCACTGGTTCGTTCCATTCGTGGTATTACTTTTACTATCAATATCATTATTATCTTTCTTTTGTGTGCAATTTTTCACAAGTATTAATTCCTTCCTGTTTGAATAAACCCTGTTCACTATATCATCAGCGGTTAAAAACAAATATGTATATATCATATACCGTATGTAAAAACTGTATATTTTGGGTACTCCCCTGACAAATGGTACCATCTACCAACGGCAGTTAATAAATGAAAAAAATAAGCTAATGGTTTATTGAGTTACTAATTCAATAAACCATTAATTTACTCATGCATTTCATAAAACAAATCACTGCAAAAACAGATCTAAACAACAAACAAATGTTGATTGGAACAAATTCCAATGGACGAATGCTAGAAGCCCTAAATCACTTATTTTCTATCTTCACCTCTGACCTCATTTTTACCCTTATTCTGAACCGCAATTCTGATCCTGATATTTAGACCATTAAATTCTGAACTTTTACGTTTTAATACTTGCATTTTGACCTTTATATTCTAACCCTTACATTTTAACCCTCATTTTGACATTATATTTCTATCCTCATATTCGGACTCTTATATATTGATCTCTGTGACCTCATATTTCGACCCTTAGAGTTTGACCTTCATGGTCAAACTTTTATGTTCTGACCTCCTACATTGTAACCCTTAAATTTTGACTCTTAAATTCTGACTGTTATACTTTGACACTCATATTTTGAAGCCGATGTTTGAGGGTTACTTCTAACTCTTGTGTCTGACACGTTTTGACCGTAATTTCTGATTCCGGCTCTCATTTTTTCAAAAATCAATGATTTTTTAACGGATTTTTTCCACAATAATTATAGGGACAAATGTAAACACATTCCCAATGTTCGAATGAACAGAAGTTATTGGTTCGCCGCATAATTTGTCACCCCCAATTTCAGCAAAGTATGTAAGGAAAATCAAAACAGAGAAATCAAAATATAAAGGTTTAAAAACAAGGGTCGGAATATAACGGTCAGAGCATAACGGCCAAAATATGAGGATCAAAATATAAAGCCCAAAATATTCAAATGTAAGGGTGAAAATATAAGGGACAGAATATAAGTATCTAAATACAAGGGTAAAAATATAAGGGTCAAAGTACAATGAATGTACGGTTCTAAGTAGAAGCGTCAGAATTTAATGATCAAAATATAATGAAATAGGGTTTTTTGAAATAGGGTTTTTTTCTAAAAATTATTTTCCCTATCCCGAATGTCCTTTTCACTCGCAACCTTCAATTTGTTACCCCCTCTCATAATCACCATGTAAAATATATGTTAAAGCCCCTGGGCTGGCGCTATACTTCATAAAGTACTGTATATAAAAACTGTAAACATTTGTTATTGTTTGTAAATATTCGTATTTATGTTAATAAACATTATTTAACTTGACTTGATCAGAATATAAGAGTCCAAACACAAGGGTCAGAATATAAGGAACAACCGATCGGGGTCAAAATATAAGGGTCACAATACGAGAGTCAAAATGTAACGGTCCAAAAATGAGGATCATACATGAGGGTGGTCAATGAGGGTGGTGACGGAGGGTGAGGGTTGGACTCTCTCCCTCCGTCACCACCCTAACAATCAGCACGGAATAATTTAAAATAATACCAATCAGTTCCATAAAAATTCGTACAATCCAGTCTTACGATTTGGATATGTCGATCTTCTCATAAGACCGGATCCTCCCTGTGGATCGAGAAGTTAATAAATTTCAATAAAATGCAGTTTTCCTCTGTTCGTTCGAGACGAAACAAAACATGACCCCTTAACGGCGAGCTCCGCGATGTTGAATGACCAGTTGATCTATAAAACTCTCCCCAAAGACGAGAATGTGACTACTCAAAACTTAAATAACAAATGAGTAAAGTCATGGAGACAACGGAAATTTCGGACTTTCACATGCCGTTATACTTGCTCCCTAAAATTCATAACCCGACTCTATCATCCAGAACAATCCTCTTGTCTATCAATGGCTCCGTCACCGCTCACCGCCGGCCACTTTTCCAATATAAAAAACAGTGCTTGTTCAAAACCCAAGTAAAAAAATATTGTCATCCCCAGTGATCACATCTTGATTTCTCTCGATGTCACCTCCTTGTATAGTAACGTTTCCTTAGGCTTAGTAGAGGAAGCTATCGAAAAAAAGCAAGATAAACTTTCCGCTGAAATGCCTTCCTCAGAAATAAAAAAAGTAGTTCAAACTGTTATGAATGACACTTTTCTTTCTTTCAATAATCGCCACTACAAACAACACTTTGGTTTGCCAATGGGTTCTCCTATGTGTTGACTTGCCCATGCAGGAGCTAGAATTATGGTGTCTAAAGAAATTGGATTTCATTCCTCTGTTTTTTGTTTCCGAATGGAAGCTTTATAATTGTGTGGTTTTTCGATTTCTTAATTTTCGGTGGAAATGCCTGCAAATGTCATGAAAGGTGAATGAAATGAAGTTTTTAAAAAATATCTGTATGTGTGTACATGTGTATTCATAGGTCAAGAACTGTCTCCATAACTCGAGAATTATTGCGGCAAAGATACTGAAATTGTGGCTGCTCATTGGTATTACTCGTCATATCGATACCTATTCAATTGGATTGAAAAAAGACTATCACTCCCTGGGCAATGTACCCTACATTGATAACCTGAGAGGTTCTCAATGTAGGGTAGGATGTACCCTACCCTACACTGAGAATCTGAACAATAGATAGACGGTTAAGGGGAACTTGAGGTTCTTTGAAGGATTTAAAATAGGTTACGTATGTGAATGCTACACGGGGGCTATGCAGAGAAAAATATATCACTTTTAATGGAAAAATCAGTTGATGGGAAAAATGGAGCTAAAATAGCGGAACTGGGAAGTAGCACACAAGCCCAATAGATAGACGATGAGACCGGAAGATAGACGGTAGGCTACCAATAGATGGACGGCCTTGAGAAATGTATCATTTTTATCGAGTTTACTTGAACATGTGATGTTTTCTTTCATTGAATATGGAGATATACATGGGAAAACAGATTATTCATCTTCGGGGCATAAATCTGCATTTGACGATGTCCTTGCATTATCTGAGTTTGACTCTTTCTCAACAGATTTGTGTTCTTTGATCTTCCTCCTTTTCCCAGATAACTTTTGAGGGCAGGCTCGTACACCTGCACAGTTGGAATGAACACGGGCACATGCTACACATTTTCATAAACACGTACAATTCTACACGAGATTCCCAATGACGTTACACGTTCATTGGAGAACACATGATTTTTCCCACTATTTTATTTACACGATTAATGTAACATACATTGATAGAACACGAGAAGCCCATTCACGTGGATAGTGCACAGTTTTTCTTCAAATTAAACACTAATATTCATGCACGATGGAATATGCACCGCTGAACTATTCACCAGGCTATTTTACCTTCAAAATTACTCAAAATAATTTTCCACAGCCAAAATGACTCCAAATTATCTACCACATGATGCCGGGAATTCTCCACCGTATTCATAAAAACATTCACAAACTGTTGGAACAGCAGCTAAATCTGCACTCACGACAGTTGAGGGTTATATTTGGAAATGATTCAATAGTCCCACAACTCCATGATTCCTTATTTATGAATTCATCAATTAATTAATTATTATTTATTAATTTATTAATTTTGTTAGGCCAGGTCATTTGAGAATGAATAAAAACCTATAGGGTTAGACCAGTATTAACTGAAATGAGCCTAAAGGATAAATAAAAAAATACTATTTTAATTTTTTTAGCTTCATTACAGAGAATTTTATGATCTAAAAATATTCATTTTAGACATTTTCATGAATCCATCAGTTTAGGGGTTATAGACAGAATTACTTCAAATATTTCAATTAATAAGGAAGGCAATTTGAATATTATACTGACAATATGTTCGACATGAACAAATCGAGCAAAAAAAAAACATATTTTTTATAGGAAATTGCAAAAATGTACAAAAAATCGATCGGAATAATGCTGAGAAAAATTAAAATTCCAGACATTTCAATATTCATTCTGATATTCCTCTCTGAATATTCTTGAAAAGGAGAAATCGAGGGTAAAATGTCTAATGAGCGTTTTGCTGAAAGGTTCACAGCTTCCAGCAGCCAGAGAAGGATAATTATCATATATTATCCTCAAGAATGATATATAATAGTCGACCACATATAGAAAATTAGACAAATGAAAAAAAAAATTAATTTATTGAATGAGTCGGCAATTAGGGCGCAAAACCCGCGTTGTATACGATATAGGGGAGGATGGGGCAAAACGGCCCCCCTTCAATCGTCAATATTTTCCGATTCAATAATCCGATTGGGATGAGTTAGAGCTCGTTTTGAAGAATGAAAAATTATCTTCAAAATGAAGTTGAAACTGGGAATTTTCACAATGTCATTCACAAGTTATTGACAATTGAAGGAGGACCGTTTTGCCCCACCCTCCCCTACGTATGTTCTTGCATACGACGACATCCTGAACATTCATTTTCGATGGCTCGTGGAGTACATGCCTCACAGGTGGAGATGTGCCCACATGGGATGAGAACCATATTTGCCTCTGCTGCTATGCAGATAATGCAGTATGAGATTACGCGGTTTCCGTTCTGTGCGGCCGGAGCAGGATCTCTTGCCTCTTGATTATTTTGATCAGGTAAAAAGGATCGGCATTTCATTTTCGACAAATTGGTCGAAATCAACAGGCGGAAATTCTCTGTCGAAGTCGACATCTCTACGAACATGTCCCCCTACATGTTCTTGTCTGATCTCGTCGTGCTGTTCGATCACTTGCCTCCCCTCTCGCTCAAGCTCCCTACCCCTCACACGCCTGCCAGTGCCTCGACCACCGCTTGCAGCTACGACTCGTCTTGCAGCCACACCACCCCTCGCAGCCGGAGCAGGTTCATCGTCGAGGACTTGGTCAAAGGGCGGGAATTCTCTGTCGAAGTCAAAATTAACAGGCGGGAATTATCTGTCAAAGTCAAAATTAACTGGCGGGAATTCTCTGTCGAACGCGACATCTCTACGACCATTCTCCACGACCGGTTCCCCCACGTGTTCATCTCTGACAGGAACGACATGCTCTTGTTCGATGTCGTCAGGCTGCTCAATCACTTGCCTCCCTTCTTGCTCAAGCCCCCTACCTCTCGCACGTCTGCCAGTGCCTCGACCACCTCTGCAGCTGTGACTCGTCTTACAGCCACACCACCCCTTGCAGCTCTTCCAGCCACACCACCCCTTGCAGCTCTTCCAGCCACACCGCCCCTCGCTGCTCCTGCAGCTACACCACCCCTCGCAGCTCTTCAAGCCACACCTCCTCTTACAGCTCCTGCAGCCACACCTCCCCTCACAACTCCTGCAGCCACACCACCCCTTACAGCTCTTCCAGCCACGCCTTCCCTCACAGCTCCTGCAGCCATACCACCTTTTGCAGCTCTTCCAGCCACACCTCCCATCATAGCTCCTGCCGCCACACCACCCCTTGCAGCTCTTCCAGCCACACCACCCCTCACAGCTCCTGCTGCCATACCACCCCTTGCTGCTCTCCCAGCCACACCACCCCTCGCAGCCGCACCACCTCTCGCCACCCTCGCAGGCGCTGGAGATCTCGCAGCTCTCGTTCTTCTCGCACCCCTCAAGTGTCTCACCCTCTGTCCTCTTTGGAGTCTCTCAACAATTCCCATCTCATTCTGCCCGTCCTCTCCTCTTCCATTTGGCTGAGCATTTGCATTGTCTAGCATTGGTCCATAATATCGAAATGGACGAACTTCGATCACGTCAAACTGTCCTACATTATTGGAAATAATTGAGATATATGAAGAGGGCGTGAAAAATTTTTGAAAATTTTTTATTCAATTTTTTTTTTGTTATTTTGGAAATAGAGGGCAGGTTAATTAGCTGAAGTAATGATTTAGATATTAATTTGGATTTTTTGTCATTTTCTTTCATGTTTTATTCCGTTTTTTGATTCATTAATTGGAGGAAATGATTGGAATTAAGTTTTTATTGGGAAGACTTCAAAATGTAAGCAGAAAAAAGAAGCAAATTTTATGTTGATCTCTTATGGATTTTTCGAGGCATTTCTATCAACTGTTTTGAAGAGAAAGAAATCGTTAAAGGGCTGAGTCCAACGTTTTGGAGATCAATTGGACTGTTTTACTTCGGAACAATCCTTCTATCAGTAATTCAATCATCTGGTGAATGGATAATTTTATAACATCACTAAGATAATCAGGTTCAAAATCCATGGTTTACCATCAATCGGGACGAGATCATTCACATTGGCGACGGCTTCAAATGCCTAGATATCAACCTCGTTGTGGATCCTCGTGATGTATTCATCATAACCCTCCCTCAGAAACCGTTGACTGGCGATGTACAAGAATTCTCGTACTCACATCCTAGTTATTTGAAATTCAATGGCTTGAGAGTCATTGAAAAGTGATTTCGATTCACTCTGTATCTAGGTATTAATTAAGCCTGGTTTCCACACTAATACAGGATTCATACCTGTCAGGTGAATCCAGCAATGCCTGCATTTCTCTAATTTATCTGTCCTTTTGGATCTGTGAAGCCAGTCCCCTGTTCCTAGAGTCATTACCATTGAACAAGCTCTGTAATCTAATGGCAGTCTCCGTCATATCATCTCTCATTCCCTCTGTAATTGAAATTTTCGAAGAGAAAATATTTTTATATCAAGATTCTATTCACGTATGAAGAAATCACATAGAAAAATCTAGCAGATCCAATAGAAAATGTGATTGGATTTATCTCTCATTTTCTCTTAGTTCTTGACCGATCTTATTGGAAAATCCCGCAGCTCATCTTCGTGGTTTTTATCCATTTTTACAAATTTTTATCAATTTTCATCAATTTTTATCAGATTTTATCAATTTTTATCCATTTTTCACAAAATGAAAAAGTGTGAAAAGGAGAGTGGAACTGCGTAACTAATCAGGCGGGAACTAATCATAAAATTTAATATTTCGCTGGAATAACGGGTTTTTTGCCATTTTTTCGGAAAATCGCTGGATGACTGTGTTCACCAGTTTATTGCTAATCTCGCTTTGGTTCTTCTCATAACTATTGTTAGTTGCTCTTTAATTGTGTTGACTCGCTGCGATCACCTCGGTTAAACATTAATAAGTGTAAATAGCGACCATTTGTGTTTATTAAATTGTCTAAAGTGACCGACGCCACGCGTGTGATTTCTCGACCTTTTTCACACTCCTGAAAATTCATAAACATCGCGCTCCTAGCTCATTCCCTCCACAGATCGCAGACCCGGCATCGAACACAAGTATATAATAATAGTTAACGATATTTGTCATGGAGTATGCATGGGATTGGCTTTAATATTTTCAAAAAATGGTAATCTTTATGCCTTCATTTTGTGAAAACATCCATTAGGATTCATTCGGAAGCCTACTACCAATGAAATTGGTAGACACGAAAATAGGAGAACAAAAAACGTGAAGAGTAGCTGTCATATGTAATATGTCAAATGGCTTCTGTCGCGTTGCTTGTTTACCATTACGTCGATGACATTCTTACCCATGTTCCCGCCGAGAGGATTCAACTTGTAATAGATACTTTCAACTCATACCACCCACGGCTTCAGTTTACCCGTAAAGGGAATTGAAATATCGAATCCCCTTTTCAGACCTGATGATCAGATCTGACTCGGGAGGGAAATGTAGCTTTGCGCCCGCCGGGACGGAAAACAATTTATTTCTCTCAAGAAAATATGTTTCAGATATTAGAAATTTTTTTTTTCACACACCTGCACGGAAAGTTCGTACTTTCCTCCCGCTCATCAAAGAGCAAAATACGAACTTTCCCTTGCAGGCGTATGAAAAAAAATGTCTAATATCTGAAACATATTTTCTTGAGAAAATTTAAAAAATTGCATGTGCACCTCGGGCGGAAAAACATGACTTTTCGCCTTTGATGCACTATATACTATTTTGCGATAAACGGTTCAATTTGAGATGGATTCGATTCACACGGACAGAGTGAAAAGAAATTACCCATTGACAGGCAAAAACGTATACCGATATTTTGTTGATGGATAGAGCTAAAAACTTGTTTTGAAAGAAATTTAAATCATCGTTGAATTTTTCTCAATTCACATTGTGAATAAACATAGCAGATAGAAATCTCAAGCGTTCGACTATTTACAAATTGATAACCTTAAAAAAAAACAAAAACAAATTTTTTTTTTATACCCCTGCACGGAAAGTTCATACTTTCTTCCCTGATGAGTGGGAAGAAAGTGAGCATGCGCTTTTTTAACACGCCTGCAAAGAAAAGTTCGCGTTTTGCACTTTGATTTGGAAAGTCAAGATTTCTCGCCCTTGGGAGCAACTTTCCACTCTCGGGTGGAAAGTACTCACTTTCCTCCCACTCATCAGAGAGGAAAGTATGAACTTTCCGTGCAGTGGCGAGAAAAAAATAATTTTCAATAGAAAAAGAATTTTTTTTTAATTCTCCATAAAATAAAAAATCAGTAGGGGCAGGACCAACTTCCTTGGCACGGATCAGCAGATGGAGGGTGTTACGAGGAACATACCTCGTTCCTAAATNCATACCTCGTTCCTAAAAAGGATGGATAATTAGTATTTTGTGAGATTTCTGGCATGAAAAGAAAAGTAACCGTCACTTGGTAGGGATTACTCCACCTTCCTCCCTCTTTAAACTAGACAATATTACCCGAAATCTATGTTAGACCACCACAAAAAGAAGATAGCTCAGAGGACATCGTCCGACACCATCGCCGAAGCCAGAGGATCAAGAAAACCAGTTGGACCCTTGCCAAGACAAGAAACCGAGAGATAAGGACAACCAGGAACTGTCACCAGTCACACTCCCGGAAAAATTTCAAAGACACCAACAAATGTCAATCCCATGGAGCTGTCCGTTGTTTACTGAGGAGGCCGATAAAATCCCCTCCTTATCGACTGACCCAGTTATCACGAGAGGGTAACAAAAGGACACCAGTAGCGAAGGGCGGAAACGAACCAATAGGAAACCCGGAGAAGAAACTCGGCATGATTAATGACTGGAGAGACCGTTGACGGCGTGAAGGTCAAGGTCCGGGCCAATCAACAGGTGAAATGACAGGAAAGGATTTCACCAATATAAATTCGTGCCAGATGGAAGCATATGATTGGCTAAAAGGGGAATTAGGAAAAATTGGAGAAGAAGGACCAGCCTGAAGAGACGAAGGACAGCCATCTTAAATCACTCTGAGCATAGCGTTGGTTCCCAACAGACGTGGGGACACGAAAAATCTTACAACCGTAGTTTAAGTTAAGAATTAGTGTTAGTTTCACCTTTCCGTGAAGGGTGAATTTGCCTGGGAGGTCATCAAGGACGCCTGCCGAGATCCTGAGAGAGGGAATTTATGTAATTAATCCGGAGAGTCAAATACTCAACATTCGATTTTCCCCGAATTCCGTAAGTACCGTATAAATATTACGTACTGTGGGGACTCGAGTGTTGGAGAGAGAGTAGTAATTAAATTAGGGGAGTGATTAAGTGATAATACGCGGTGAGGATGGCCGGTAATTAACTTTGGAGACAGGTCGTGTGCAAAATGGGACAATGGGTGTGACGGGCCCCTGAGATCAACCGGTCGATGTAACACCGCGTGTTGAGTCAAATAGGCAATGATGGTAAAACTTAGAACCTCAGTTAATATTCTTATTTTTCTACTATAAGAATGTGTGAATTCCGTCAGATTATTGAAGAAATCTTACAATAGAGTTGTGTGAGAGTGTAAAGAGTGGTGGGGGATTAGACGTAATCCACCACAAATTCTAATTGTTCAATTCACTCCATTCATTCGAGATTTGCAATTCTTCTCTGGAATAAATTATGATATGAATAATAGTATTGTTAACTTCTTTATTTAGTTTAGAATCCCGATCATTATAAATTTAGAAATTAATAAAGTGAGAAAATAAAGGTTTCCTTGAACGACTTTCAATAATCGATAATTATCGAATAAGGCCCGAACAAATACAATTGACTCAATTCAGATTAATTAATTACCCGAAGGCGATCAAAGGTAATTATTGTTAATTCCTGTGATAATTAGTGTTGAACGGAATCACAAGGTAATTTTGAGAAACTCGAAATTTCAGAGACTCAAGGAAAATAAATAATTGGCCCGAACAGTCATTGAAATAAAATGAGTTGAGTTGTGGTTCCGTACAACATTACAAGGGTTAGATTGATATAGACAGTGAGTAGAAAAAATCCGCGCTAAGAACATTGGCCCTGCTCTTACTGATTTTTTATTTTATGGAGAAGTTTTTAAAAACTTGTTTTTTATTGAGCACTATTTTTCTTATAGAAATCAGATCGTGTACTATACCCATTTATTTGACATTTCTGACTTGGCTTTCTTGTTCATTTATTTTTATTTTTGACAAATTTAAGTTTTCCGGTAGAAACCGAACAAAACTATCTCTTGGGGCAGTCTTTTTACAGTCTTTTTAGTGAGTAGAAAAAATCCGCGCTAAGACCGTTGGTCCTGCTCTTACTAATTTTTTATTTTATGGAGGAGTTTTTAAAAATTCGTTTTTTATTGAGCACTGTTTTTCTTATAGAAATCAGATCGTGTACTATACCCATGTATTTGACATTTCTGACTTGGCTTTCTTGTTCATTTATTTTTATTTTTGACAAATTTAAGTTTTCCAGTAGAAACCGAACAAAACTATCTCTTGGGGCAGTCTTTTTACAAAAACTTTTGTTATTGTTTTTTTTTGAAACATTTCACTTTTTCTTTCAAAATAAGCTCAGAATTGTTTTCATATCATGAGGAAGTTGTTCTTGTCAATTCAACTCTTTTTTTCACAATATAGAACATCTTTTCAATTGTTAACTGAAGGAAAACAAACAGTTCTACTCCAGATTCATTGTTTTTATCGACTTTCGATTATTTATTCAGATTTCAGACTTGATTTGTTTTTCCCCTTCTTTTTTTAATATTTTCTATGGGGATTGTATTTTTTAGTGAGATGGCTTGCTTTCCTTTCAGGAACGACCCAACAAAATGTTGGGTTATAACGATTTTGTAAAAATGTTGACTGGATAGATATTTTTATAAAACCATTTGTTTTTATTTTTTATTTTGAAGATATTACTCATGTTGTTGAAATAATTAGAATAGAATAGAATAGAAAAAGTGCGGCTGGTCACTTAAAGCGCCCAGAGTCACCTAAATCATACGATCTTTTGTAACTTCCGCCTTAGTTTCGGTCAGTCACACAGCCCCAGCCCTGTGTTTCTCACTAGGCTAATAAGGCTGGTGACAGCCGCTTGTTGTAAGTCCTCTGGTTTCAGGAAAGCCTGGCCCCAGATTTTATAGCGACGGAGTGCTAATAGGGGGCATTCACATAAAATGTGGATGACGCCCTCCTTATCGCCTCCGCACAGTCTGCAGTCTTCTTGTTCTGCAAGTTTCATCTTGAACAGATGAGCTCTGAGAGCTGTATGACCCGTAAGGAGCCCTACTGCTACCCTCAGATCCCCTCTGTGCAACTCCAGAAGCTTTCTGGTCCTAACTCTTAGTTGCCCTCTCATAAGCAGTTTCGCTTGTCTGCAGGTCGCAACTTTCTCCCAACACCTGACATGATCCCGCTGGAAATGATCTTTAATAAGAGTTTTTCCCACTCCGAAGGGCATGCCAAGCAGGCCGTTCAGCCAATTCATAGGGCATGTAAACTGACCCTACAACCAAGCTCATTTCCTCGCCTTGTCCCAGGCCCAGATCCACTTGTGCCACAGCCAGGTCTCCCTCACTAGCATGTGAACAGAAGAAAGAGTCTAGTCCTTTAATAACAATGCAAGATCTAATTTTCTCCTGAGTGTTTGCGTGATAGATTCTGCCACAACCACTGAGGCCCTTAATAGCATTGTCCACTATCCATGGTTCCTGGATCATTGCTATGACAGTCTGCATCCCAGCTAACAGCCTGACTAGAGTAGCCGAGGCTGCTTTGCTGTGATGCAAATTTATCTGTACAATGTACACCCGGGTTGCAGCCATAATGATGACTACTTTCCTGGTCCCTTTATGTACC
>NW_021680642.1:410268-421247 GCF_001412515.2 Diachasma alloeum
CAGGGCTTGGCTTGTCTCGGGTGGGTTACACCCAAGACTACTCTCAGAGGTCGCCCAGGTTTCTGAGAGGCACCGTTAGCGACACAGCTCCTCCTGTGCCACGCATCCTTAGGCACGGTATGGCCGAGGCCATGGCTTACGCCGCTCACACACATGGATTGGGTGGATTCCTCTTAGCGACCGCGGGCAGCGGTAGTCCTTAAGACCTCCACCGCCCGCGACCGAGCCCCCTCACTACGACAAAGTGGGAACCCAGTAGAGGGGGGTTGAAATAATTACTAAAGTATCTTCTTGTCCCTCACATCTAACCATAACTTACTTCAGACCATTGTCCTCACGAAACTGCAAACTGTTATCACTCGAAGAAAAATACAAATTTTGTTTTAAAATTGAATTATCCACGAACATTTAATAGTTTACCATACAATTTTCGACAAAGAGCAGTTCTGCCAGATTTCAAACATAAACATTAACCTAACAAACTGTCTTCATCTCCGAGGTCCATATATATATATATATATATATATATATATATATATATATATATACCGAAAAGGAATTCAATTTAAAAAAAAAAAGAAAACAAATACAACATTGACTCAATTTTTTTGTTTTACTCTAATAAGTATTTTGAAGTTAGAATAAAACGTTTCCTACGATTCTATAGAACATCACACAACCCACATTTAAATGCACTGGTGGCAACACTTCGACGTTGGATGTGAGGCTCAGCTGGGCAGGCGCAGCCAACGTGGTAACTTGATTCTCATACTTCACAACGTGAATCGCGAGAATATGAATATCAGCCTGTTGCTATGTGCGTATCTTTTTTACTGTTAACTCAAAAAATACAATAGTTTTACCGTTGAAAAGCTGATAGGTATTTTATATAAGGTAGTTATGGACGATTTATCGATTTATCGTCCCGTATCTCGATGTTCTGGATTTTCCCTATCACATCTGCCTATTGCTAATCTTGAAATGCTTTTTGCTTCCGAATGCAAGCGTTGTATTTGTCAAATCTAAAATTTCCTTTTTTTTGTGTCAGGATGACTAATTTTGGTCTCAGGAGTTCGAATGCGGAAAATCGTGTGCGTTGTCGTCCACTAACTTTCAGCAACCCTTTTGGAATCTCTCAACCCGAATAAGTACGAAGGTGACCAACGAGAGGCACCAAAGAAATAATGCCAAAAGGGCGCCATTTCTTTTAACCTTCAAAGGACAAGGTTACGATGTCGAAGCGCGTTCCACGACCAGCTCAGGAAACCGCGGAGGCGTGTGGAAACGGGCGAACAATTAATTCAGTTCAACACCATGAATTATTCGGAAATAAAATAAAATATATTTTTCTCACGACAATAAAACGATAGTAAATTCGCCCAAATGCCAGTGAAATAATATTCGCTATTTTTGCATGTGCGGGAGGGGACTCCCGCGAGCAAAGGTTCGACACAAATCAAAAATTATTAATTGTCTGGAGCTACAATTTATAAATTTTCAGAAACTAATTAAATGTGCGATAATTACAAAATTAAGTAATTCAATGGAATGCGTGAGAAAGAACTCTACACGCGGTATGACTCGATACAGAGTATTAATATATTAGTACATGCGAAAATAAGAAGTAATTATAAAAATCCAATATTTTTACTTGGTTGGAAAAATGAACCAATATCATACAGCCACAATTTAATGACGAAATACTATCAGTCGCGAGAATCACTCGAAGCGTGACAGCGCGAAGGCCCCACGTCGGGCGCCAAAAAGTGGTGTCGGATTTTCTCAACACACGCGGGTTATCGCGTGCTGGTTTGTCGACGAACTTTCAGCGACCTCCTGGAACTCTCAACCCGGAAAACTAGAACGACGGGGAAGAACGAGAGGAACCAATCTTGCCAAGAAGGGCGCCAGTCCTTTTAACCTTCAAAGGACAAGGTCACGGTGTCTCTGCCCATTCCACAAACTAGCTCAGAGTAAAACCGCGGAGGGGTGTGGGTACAGGCACTTAATGTAATGGAACACCGTATTAAAAACGAAAATTCAAGAAATTATATTTCACAAATAAACCAAATAATAAATGCTTCGATACAGCACCCAACAAAAATAATAATATGGAACAAGAATCGCGGGGATGTACTCCCGCAGCAAATGATTCGATATAACAAAATAGTAGAACCAATCGAAATAATAATTAAATGAAAAATAAGATACTTCGGCGTGGAGGACGCTACGCACGCGAGGATCACCCGAAAGCGACGATAACGCGAGAGCCACGACACGACACAAATTATGGTGATGAACACCGCGACAAAGAAATGAATATTTCAACAATATCAACAATAATTAATGCCCAAGGGTCAACAATAAGTAATAATGGAGCTGAAGGCTACTGAGTGCCGCATCAAGGACAGGAATTTAATTCTCCTCAAACGCGTCCAAAATGGCCGCGGAGTCCGTATTCAATAAATAACGCATGCACTCACTGTAAAAAATTCCCGTTCACTGTGTACCGCAAATGGGCTGCAACACAATCCAGCTAATGATCCCACGGCAAAGACGGAAGATGACAGTGATGCTCACCACAAAAAAAAGAACTGGTCCCCACGACGAAATAATAACTCAAAGAGTTTAAAGAATAATTGTACCAGCACGTAAAATAATCAAGGTGTCTACGTGGCCAAATCCCAACGCAGACTGTAACGGTACATTTTTCATGGGGGTTAAAATGCCTATTACCTTCGCCCTTCTTCCCCTGAATCTAGTTAAACTCAAAAATGCAGAAATCTATGGGCGTCAGGTAATTTTTTTACCGGAATTACCAAACCGGTGGAATCTACAAAATGAACTCTACTAATTCAAAAACTCTAAAACATACAGAAAAAAGGGAGAAAACTAGATTTTTGGGGAAAGGTAGGTGCTTGGTTCGCTCAGTGTGCTAGGTTGTGGAGAGAGTGGTGGATTTCAGGTGGAAACGGGTTAATGGGGCAGTCTAAACTACGAAACAGTAAAAAAAAAAGAAGGAGATCGACATTATCCTTACTGGTTTCACTATTGAAATTTAAAAATCACCAATTTTACAAAAAAAAAAAGACATTTCAATTCTCTCAAAATAAATAAAAAAAAAAGAAAAATCCACAATTAATAACCAACAATACTGACAATAATAATAATCATAATATTAATTCCGCACTCTGATAGAAAATTGTCTAATCTGACAGAAATATTCAAAGAAATTAATATCGTCGATAAATACCTCAAATATGCCGAAATAAACATTTGGGGAGAGTAGAAATACACGCTAATCCCTAAATACTCGAGAATTCCGAGAATTGGGGGGAAAGGTATGCGAGCGACAATGAGAGCGAGAGAGAGGAGACCGTATTCATCCATCGATTTTTCATACCAGCCAAAACGGGCTGAAATTTCGCAAAACTCAACTTGCCATAACTCGAAAATGGCAGAGTCAAAAATTACGAACCCTGAGACAAAATATCCGGGAGAGTCTACCGAAGACAACAATACCAAAAAATTATTTTCCCTAAATAATTAGCCGCCTCAGATTAATTAATCCCCGAGCGGAATTCTAAACGCAAAAAGGCTCGCGTGAAGCGAGAATAGCCACGTGTAAACGTGGATGGGTATCTGAGGGGAGTCGAGAGGGGCGGGGGATTCCCCCTCGAGAAACACACGGTGTACACGCCAGCGAGAATGGACTGGATATTCGTAAAAACCAAAAATGGAATATCCGGAAATCGGCAGAGCGAATTTTCGGAAACCCTGAGATGAATTACTCAGGGAAGCCCCTCGAACACATTGATCCACAAACCATAATTTTAATTAACTATCTACGCGAACCAACTCAATTTGAACACGAGTGGAATTGCTTACGTGCGAAAACCCACGTGTAATGGGAATGGACGCGCTCTAGCAATTCAACGTGATTAATTATCCCCTCCGGAGGGGTTTTTCTCCGATAGATTCGCATAAAAGACCTTTAACCAACGTAATAAGCCGATGCACAGTCTGATCGGAGCCGGGTTTGAGCCGGAAATAACCCCAAAAAGGGGAGAAATCCCCTCGAATAACCCACCAAAAAAATTACAAAAACCACCCAATCATGAGTGAAAAGGGGGGGGGGGGGGATCGGCACCTCACAATTGGATTATGCGTCACAATCACCGTTTTAACGGGATAAAGTGCGACCNAGGTGCTTGGTTCGCTCAGTGTGCTAGGTTGTGGAGAGAGTGGTGGATTTCAGGTGGAAACGGGTTAATGGGGCAGTCTAAACTACGAAACAGTAAAAAAAAAAGAAGGAGATCGACATTATCCTTACTGGTTTCACTATTGAAATTTAAAAATCACCAATTTTACAAAAAAAAAAAGACATTTCAATTCTCTCAAAATAAATAAAAAAAAAAGAAAAATCCACAATTAATAACCAACAATACTGACAATAATAATAATCATAATATTAATTCCGCACTCTGATAGAAAATTGTCTAATCTGACAGAAATATTCAAAGAAATTAATATCGTCGATAAATACCTCAAATATGCCGAAATAAACATTTGGGGAGAGTAGAAATACACGCTAATCCCTAAATACTCGAGAATTCCGAGAATTGGGGGGAAAGGTATGCGAGCGACAATGAGAGCGAGAGAGAGGAGACCGTATTCATCCATCGATTTTTCATACCAGCCAAAACGGGCTGAAATTTCGCAAAACTCAACTTGCCATAACTCGAAAATGGCAGAGTCAAAAATTACGAACCCTGAGACAAAATATCCGGGAGAGTCTACCGAAGACAACAATACCAAAAAATTATTTTCCCTAAATAATTAGCCGCCTCAGATTAATTAATCCCCGAGCGGAATTCTAAACGCAAAAAGGCTCGCGTGAAGCGAGAATAGCCACGTGTAAACGTGGATGGGTATCTGAGGGGAGTCGAGAGGGGCGGGGGATTCCCCCTCGAGAAACACACGGTGTACACGCCAGCGAGAATGGACTGGATATTCGTAAAAACCAAAAATGGAATATCCGGAAATCGGCAGAGCGAATTTTCGGAAACCCTGAGATGAATTACTCAGGGAAGCCCCTCGAACACATTGATCCACAAACCATAATTTTAATTAACTATCTACGCGAACCAACTCAATTTGAACACGAGTGGAATTGCTTACGTGCGAAAACCCACGTGTAATGGGAATGGACGCGCTCTAGCAATTCAACGTGATTAATTATCCCCTCCGGAGGGGTTTTTCTCCGATAGATTCGCATAAAAGACCTTTAACCAACGTAATAAGCCGATGCACAGTCTGATCGGAGCCGGGTTTGAGCCGGAAATAACCCCAAAAAGGGGAGAAATCCCCTCGAATAACCCACCAAAAAAATTACAAAAACCACCCAATCATGAGTGAAAAGGGGGGGGGGGGGGATCGGCACCTCACAATTGGATTATGCGTCACAATCACCGTTTTAACGGGATAAAGTGCGACCTACGGGGCTGAAGACCCCGTAGTCGAATAACTAAAAGCCGAAATGAATTCGGAAAGATAAATAAACCCAACTAAAACTGACTTTGGGTTTCCTACCCCTCTTTGGGGTGTTCTTCGCCATCGTGTAGATAGTATCAGCCAAGTAGCGGCACTATGGTCCCAAGATAGGCACGGTACTGGCACTAGTTCCGGTGAGGTCAAGGGCCAACGCCGAACTGCCGAACTCTCGAGCATCTCGAGACACCTCAGAGCGCGGAATTCACCGCTCAATCACCCGAATTTTGATTGGTGCGGACACGCCCCTCGAAGGTGCCACTCTACCGACAATTAATCGTGACTCTCACGACCTGGCGCGATTATTCAAATCTCACCTAACTCTTTTCTAACCAGCTAACACAAAACTAGTTCCTTTTTATTAATTATTACGCGAGACTGNCTCAATCACCCGAATTTTGATTGGTGCGGACACGCCCCTCGAAGGTGCCACTCTACCGACAATTAATCGTGACTCTCACGACCTGGCGCGATTATTCAAATCTCACCTAACTCTTTTCTAACCAGCTAACACAAAACTAGTTCCTTTTTATTAATTATTACGCGAGACTGGGCCGAACTGATTGTCGTTCGGATAATTACTAAGGGTCTTTGGCGCTTCCCACGGATCGGATTTCCGGGATTTTTGGGGTTAAAAGACAAGTTACCGGCACTTGTTATTACTCCACTATTAATTCCTTCTCAATTCGTTTCTCTCATCGAAAACCCAAAGGCAACCTGGCGATTCGTTGGAGACGATGGTTGCACTCGCTCCGAACGACCTTCCACCCAAAACAAAAAATGTAACCAATTAACCCCTGAAAATCCAAAGAAATCGGAGCGCCGGCATTTCAGCCGGACCTAATCGATTACCTGCAAGATTAACAATAGGGTGAACCCCATAAAAAGAACCGGATGACTCTATAATTTTGGCCCTTCTTCACGATAATTTTTCTGGGCCCTCATAGACGCGTAATTACTAATCTTTACCAATAAACGGAACCGATAACTCTAACCGGAAATAAGCCACCCGGAAGTGGATCAGGGACTCTCACTCTCTCGCTCTAGGATTCTTACTCACGGATTTTAATTCAACGTTGTAGGAGTCTCGCTGTCTCCAGATCGCTTTTGGTGTTCCTAACGAACATCCCCACATGTTCGTTACNTTTTCTAACCAGCTAACACAAAACTAGTTCCTTTTTATTAATTATTACGCGAGACTGGGCCGAACTGATTGTCGTTCGGATAATTACTAAGGGTCTTTGGCGCTTCCCACGGATCGGATTTCCGGGATTTTTGGGGTTAAAAGACAAGTTACCGGCACTTGTTATTACTCCACTATTAATTCCTTCTCAATTCGTTTCTCTCATCGAAAACCCAAAGGCAACCTGGCGATTCGTTGGAGACGATGGTTGCACTCGCTCCGAACGACCTTCCACCCAAAACAAAAAATGTAACCAATTAACCCCTGAAAATCCAAAGAAATCGGAGCGCCGGCATTTCAGCCGGACCTAATCGATTACCTGCAAGATTAACAATAGGGTGAACCCCATAAAAAGAACCGGATGACTCTATAATTTTGGCCCTTCTTCACGATAATTTTTCTGGGCCCTCATAGACGCGTAATTACTAATCTTTACCAATAAACGGAACCGATAACTCTAACCGGAAATAAGCCACCCGGAAGTGGATCAGGGACTCTCACTCTCTCGCTCTAGGATTCTTACTCACGGATTTTAATTCAACGTTGTAGGAGTCTCGCTGTCTCCAGATCGCTTTTGGTGTTCCTAACGAACATCCCCACATGTTCGTTACAAGAGTATCCTCTGATCGGTCCGATTCGACCGTCAGGGGTCCGAATTTCAATTCCCCCACTCCTTTGTCTCACCGGATAATTCCGCGGGCTCTCGGCTCGCGCTTAAATTATTTTATCCCATCATGTATTTTCCAGCGGTCTTTTACCCGCGTGGAAAACTCCCAGGTGTATGAGAGTTGCACCTCGCGTTTCAGAAAATTGTTATGCGCTGCTCGGTGCAGGCCCCAGCATAATCCGCTGGCCCCTGGATGTTGTGGCTTCCGTTTTTTTATCGGCTTCTTTATGTGCCGTTCTCCGGTGGGGTGGTGGGGGTCGAGCGTAGAAGCCTGCGTAGCTTGCTAGCGCTCCATTCCTCCTCGTCCTTCGTACATGTGGCCAGACTCCATGTGTGAGAGGATGAATTGCTGACGGCCGTGACTCCGGTCCATCAGCTGCTGACCTCTCGCGTCCAACCTCTTGAAGCTCCCGCGTGACACGCGGTGAGCATACGAATTTAACGAGAGAAAAGAAATAGAGAGATATAGTTAACTATAATAGAAAGAAATAGTGGCCCTGGGTGATCCGACTTCTCGTTGGGGTTTCTTTTCCCAATTTCCCCCCCAAGAATCGCGGTTAGTTCAGGCAAGGACAGTGCATGACATTTGTCATGTCACAGTATATATGTATGTATGTATGTATGTATGTATGTATGTATGTATGCATGTATGTGTGTATGTAAACTTTTTCAAATTTAGTTTTTCGACGATCATTCGGAAAATAATCGTTGAGTTCTTTTCAATCATGGCTTAAAATATTCTTTTGGATGTTATCTCCATCGAGTTCGAAGATAGTTGCGATTACATCATTTGCTTTGAAATTATAGTCTCAAAAAGCATTGAATTGAGGTTTAATCAGGGTTTAGTTGGGATTTAGTTAAGGTTTAGTCGGAGTTTAGTCAGGACTTAGTCGGGACTTAGTCGCAGTTTAGTCAGAGTTTAGTCGGGACTTAGTTGTTGTTTAGTCACGGTTTAGTCAGGGTTCAATCAGGATTTAGTCGAAGTTTAATCATGGCTCAATCAGAGTTTAACCACAGTTTTGTCAAATATTTATCAAGATTTAATCAACAGGTCAAGCTAAGGTTGACCCAAGGTCAAGCTAAAGTTAGCCCAAAGTTGACCAAATTCAACGCAGGGCTGGCCCACGGTTGACCCAAGTTCAACCTTGATCATAAACTTTCTAGGCTTTAAAGAATGCCCAGAAGTCGATTTTCACGTTTTTCGCGTTTTTCTCATCTTCTGTTGCCATTTAGTTTGAAAAATTCCATTTACTAGGAATTTTATTTCAAATTATCTTTGAAAAAAAAAAATTATTGAAATTCTCCTGAGACTGAATTTTGGGAGGGATCCTACTAATCTGAAATTAGTAACAGAAAAGAGAAGGAACCAAATATACACTTAAATACTTCAATCAAAATTTTTGTTTTAATTCGACTAATCCATTCGGAAGCAAATTGCTAATTTATTAGCAAAAAAACTATCCTAAAATTACACCTGTGGAATGGACCACTTGTTCCGAGGTGAAGAGAAACCCAATAGGACTATCCCCGTATACATCCAAAGGAAGTGCTCCATATACCTAGCCACCCTCCAATAAATTTCGTTTCGTCTTTTATTTTTGTAGACTACTGACGACCACTTTTCTTTTCTGAAACTTATGTTACTCGACTTCCGTTACTGAGACTAACAGTAGGTATGCTAAGCGGGTTCTGTATAGCTTCGTCAAGTCGTCACCAGGGGCGCCACCGTCGTGAAAGGTTCTGGAATAGTGGCGCCACCGTCGTGGAACGTTTGAGAAGGATGACGTCATTGACTCGCGTGGTGGGGGAATCCCGCTAAGACCTGTGGGGACTTGTATGAAATATGACCTGTTGAAAATTGCATGAAAGCGGATTTTGGCGCCACCGTCGCGAAACGTTCGAGAAGGATGACTCATCGATAAGGCCGGAGAGTTCCTTTATGGAAACGGTAGATCAGGCGAAGTTGGCGTCAAATCGTGATTTGAAGTGAGCGATAAATAGCGAGAGGAAAAAAGGAGAAAAACATCCTTACATCTTACATTAGAACATCCCTAAAGTTGAAAAGGAACTCTCGGTTTTCCCCCAAAACCTTAAAGAAAGCCTAGACTCATCCCGAATTTTAAAAAAGAACTCTCGGTTCTCGATTTATTTTCTCGAAATAAATTTTTAAAGTTTTTTTTTACTTATTTTTCAAATAAGAAAAGAATAAACATGGTATGATGGAAAAACGTAGAAATTTTATCTCAAGAAATTTCTATAAAAAATGTCCCAATAGAAAAATGAAGGGTTTTTTAGGATTGAAATAACGATTAAACACAGTTTTATTATCGTAAAAGTAATTAAGCTTTATTCAGCAACGTAATGCGACAACGGTCGAGGCACAAGTGGTGCATAGTACGAGTATATCATTGAGAGGCGCAACGGCGCCGTGGCGACACACTCTGCCACACTGTCGATAAAGAGGGAGACTGGCATAGGGCGCTATATTTCAACACTCCCTCCCGCTGTGNGCATAGTACGAGTATATCATTGAGAGGCGCAACGGCGCCGTGGCGACACACTCTGCCACACTGTCGATAAAGAGGGAGACTGGCATAGGGCGCTATATTTCAACACTCCCTCCCGCTGTGGGCAGTATCCTCTTTTCCTCTCCAGTCTTCTTCTCTCCTAGTATTCTCTTCTCTCCTAGTATTCTATTCTCGTTAATCACAAAATTTCTTATTCTTATTTTTGGTAACTTTATCTCGCCTCAGTATTCTTGTCAGGTAATTTCAGTTGATTTAACTCCTCAGTTTCCATCTCGCCTAATCAGTTACTTCCTAGATAAACAGAAAGAAATAATTTAGATATTTACGTTCATTATTAGATCCATCAAATGCTTGTGTGTTTCAAACGTCAATGGTTTGGTGAAAACACCAGCTAGCTGATCCCTTGAGCCAATCCAAATGATTTTTATATGATTCCTTTTAACACATTCCTTTATATAATGTAACTTGTTTTCTACANGTTTCAAACGTCAATGGTTTGGTGAAAACATCAGCTAGCTGATCCCTTGAGCCAATCCAAATGATTTTTATATGATTCCTTTTAACACATTCCTTTATATAATGTAACTTGTTTTCTACAATGTGTCTTAATTTCATTCTCCACTTGTTTCTGCACTAACAATTGCAGCTTTATTAGCACACCTTAAGATCATTGGAACGGGGGGATCAACCAGTATCAGTTTCAAAGAGTTGTGCAACGACATCATTTCTCGACTCGCCTCGCTCATTGCGACATACTCAGCTTCACACGTAGAGAGTGCTACTGTAGTTTGTTTGTGAGTTCGCCAAATGATCGAATCACCAAACAGTCTAATCACAAATCCACAAGTTGTGATAGAATCTTTACAATCGGAAAAACTCGCATCAGAATAACCCTGAATGTCATTGGTCTCTCCCGAATATCTCAGACCTAAGCCCGTAGTACCTCTCAAATACCGGAAAATTCTTTTTACCATTTCCCAGTCACTTTCTTTAGGGTTTACCTGATGTCTGCTTATCACATTGACCGCATATGCAATATTTGGTCTAGTAG
>NW_021680642.1:422222-422331 GCF_001412515.2 Diachasma alloeum
AAACTGCAGCAGTTAAGCCCAGATCCCACATGCCCTTTGGCAGTCTCGAGTCAAACATATAACACCTCACCTTTTTCTGGATAGTTTGATTAAATCTCTTAGCAAGACC
>NW_021680642.1:422539-423378 GCF_001412515.2 Diachasma alloeum
GCGTCATAACCCAGTAAATTACGCGCACTTCTAATGAACATCTCAAGACAACGTCCAGTTTCACTTTTCGCCTTCATTGGATAAGCCATAGCGAATCTTGAGAAGTCATCGATGAACACTGAAATAAATATGTATCCCTTAGGATGAGAAATTGGAGTAATAGGCCCCATCATATCTGAGTGAACTATCTGCAATGGTGCTGTTGCTCGCCTGCGCACCGATGGGAATGATAATTTATTGAATTTAGACGTTAAGCACACCTCACAATCTCTAATGAATTCATCATCAAATTTTACTGCATTTCGTTCTCTATTATCTGGGAATTTCTTTTGTAATGCCTTGAGGTAACTCGTTGAGGCATGTCCAAATCTACAATGCTACAACATGACATTCTGATTCTTCAAATAGCTATCTTTATCAATTGAAAGTTTTGGAAAAACTTCTACCGAATCATCCCATGGTAATTCATCAACATCTTGCAATGTCCTGTCCCTAATGGTGTAATCAAAATTTGATTGTTCATAGGGAATCTTTTCTTTAGTAATTATTTTCTCTTTTATTAAGTTTTCACTCCCTTTATCATTATGCTTTTCTTCCTTTGCCTTTTCTTCAATTTTATTTCCTTCCTCATTACTCTTATCAATTTCGTCTGTTTTCTCACTTGTTTCATTCTGTAAATTTGCTGTGATACTTCTGGTAAGATATCTTTTCACCTCATTCTCACCCCCAGGGACATCAGCAACATTTGCTACTACTCGCCGGTTTATTTGCTTGAAAGAATTCTCACTGATAGAGTTTGACTTTACTATTTCTAAATCGATTATCCAGTAAGGTTTTCT
>NW_021680642.1:423559-447844 GCF_001412515.2 Diachasma alloeum
TTTTTCCTTACCTTGAGTGGAGTTATTTTTCTCTTTGGGTTCGTCGGATTTGGATTTCTTGTTTGATTGATGAGATGACTTAAACCCGTGTTTGTTCTCATTTCTTTTATAAGAGAACCGACTCTTATTGAATCTTCCTCTTTTACTTGAACCATATGCTTCACCTCTCATTGGTCGTTTCGTTCCTTTATCGTTACTTCTATATTGATCTCGACAATTGTTTCTGTAATTAATCTTTGAATTGGAATTGTACCTTGGAGTCTGCTTAGAGTATTCTGAACCGCTTGGTGCATAGTCATTGTGAGTTCTGTTTGGGCAATCCCTCGCCTTGTGATTCCCAAACTGGTTGCACTTGTAGCACAAGTATCCTTTCCCTTTATTGGGACAGTCTGGTCCCTTGTGTTCATATGGCTGACACGCAAAACACCTTGGCCCCTTGTGCTGTGCATAATTAGCAGTTTTAATATCAGAATCTGAGAGCTCATTTTTCATTGTAGCTTCTTCTTCTAATATCGCAATTTTCAACTCGCCAAAAGTCAAGCCCACACCTATAGCTTTCCTTGTTACTTTTTCAATAATTTTAATGTTGGGAAAAGCTTTTATTACTGCATTGTAAAATGCATCTTTCTTTTCGCTTTCACTTAGAGGAATGGTGTCGGGAGCATTTTCATAAGTTGCTATTTTTTCATCAAACATCGTTAAACTCGCCAGCTATCATTTTAGCAGGATTATATCTCATTATAAAGGTCTTGTCTCACCGAGTGTGAAGTTACATTAAACTCAGCTATTTTCAATTCTTTAAGTTTCTTCAATATATATTTTTTTTTGGATCTTGTAATTTAACAATTTTAGGGTGATAACTTCTGTCCAAATGATTGATCAGAATTTCTCTAACTTTGTGCTTCTGTTCTGCAAGAGTTTCCTCGTCCACAGTAACCAGAATGCTATGGTCAATGATGTGTAAAAGTTTATTTGTTTTAATTTCTGACGAGAAATAATCATAGAAATGTTCATACTTTATTTTACTGTCCATTTTGTAATCTCTTTTGGAACTCATTCCCTTGTTAAGCAATTCAATTTGTAATTTATTGGTTACCTCGCCAGCTAATTGACTCAAAGGATTTAGGTTGTTTACTTGACTTGACTTTGCCTGATTAATTTCATTGATCTGTTTATTGACTATTGAACTAATTTGACTTTCTAAATTTGTATGTTTATCTGACATCACTCCTCCATTTGTGTCATTGTGCTTTTTGTCCAAGGCGCTTAAGAGCTCCTGTACTTCCCTTTTGTCTTGTGCTCTCGCCTCAGCATTCAGTCTCAACTGGTTTCTATTCTCTGTTAGACCTTCATACAGTGCTTTTGTTGAAGTTATATTTGAGCTACATAGCTTTTCCACCATGCTCTTCAACTCAGCCAACTGTGTGTCTACAGAGANTAGATTAGAATTTACTAATTTCAATTTAATATTTACTTTATTATCTGCTGTAATCTTGGGTTTCAGTTTGATTTGGTCAGTTTTGTCAACATTAATATTACCTGTAATTTTCTCGCTTGTTTTCTCGCCTGCCCTTATTTCGCCGCCATTTAACTCGCCTCCAGTCAATTCGCTTGACCTGGACTCGCCTGTGGCCCTCGTCTCTGTATTTACCAAGTCTTCACTCATTTGNTTTAACTCGCCTCCAGTCAATTCGCTTGACCTGGACTCGCCTATAGCCCTCGCCTCTGTATTTACCAAATCTTCACTCATTTCACTTGACCCATTCTCGATCACAGCTGTTGTTGACACTTGACTCTTCGGACCGTAACCTGGTAGATACATTGGCTTTTGTTCAGCCAACAATGCAGATTCTAACACAGTTAGACATCCCCATTGATCCTCTGAGAAATCTCTCTTATCTAATCTAAAGAGACGGAAAATTTATGATTATTGTATCTGGTTACGTTTTTTATATTCACGTCCGAAATCCCAAACTCGACTTGCTAAACATAAACAAACCGAATTCAGAATGAATGTGCTCTTCAGAAAATCTAAACATAAGACCTCCTCCAAACACATTCAAGTCTTTTATGATTGCGAGAGATTGATTTAAATTTCTCAAGCAATTTGACGTCTTAATATTGCGCGTTTCTAATGTGTATAGTATGCTCGCCTATTTACACATATGCCTGGTGTCTCCCCTGTTACATATCCAGTTACTTCGTCTGGAAGTACATGTAGTTTATCGTCTATTATTGCCAGGGAGACTACTTCTCCCTCATGGTTTCCTTCGATTAGATGTTGTCTAATTAGGAGTCTCCACACTTCATACAGAAGTTCTTTATCAGCTGTAATTATTTATTTATAAATATTTTCGTCTAAAGATAGCAATTTTAAAATTCAATTTCATTAGTTCAACCCGTCAAATATTTAATTTGTTATTCTCGCCTATTAAACATTTCTAAATTCAATATCTTCACCAACTAAATATTTTGATTTGGATGCATCCTTAATTTGTAAATTTCAATTTTGCACTAGTGTCTGTTGATTTTATTTTATTGCTTTACATTTCGCTGGTGGACCCCGCACACACGCGGAACGCGGCCGAGAAAGAGAGAATCGTTGTTTTTCACACCAATTTTTATATTCACACTAATTTTCGTTTTTCTTTCTATTTCNATTTCTTTTTGTTCTCGCCTTGCTCGAGCAATGTGTGTGGGACTGCAGTCGTCCCTCTCTCTCAGACGCGCCCCGGTTGCGCGCGTAACTCACCCGTTGCGTCTACTTGTTGAAGCCTGTTGAAGCCTGTGCTTGCCTTCCCCGCCGAGAAACTATTATCTCGGCGTCACTTGGCTTTCTTCTTTTATTTTTCTTTAAATATGATTTTATTTATGACAAAAGATATTTTATGCTTTTCAGTGATTTTTGTGAATTTAATGGGATTTCTTTATTAATTCTTTTTAATCTAAAATTCTCGATTTCAGGTCGGCGTCGTGGACAATAAATTTCCAGCCGCCATTTTGATCCCTTCTATTTTTCGTTCTCACCAATTCACTTCACTTAATTAATGCATTTTCAGTACTTACATTTTCTCTGAGTACTTTTCATTTTTCCTTTCCATTTGTCGTCACTCACCCAGCCCGTCTCGATTTTTCCTCTTTCTGGATATTGCTTTGTATCACGTGTAATCCACCCGGACACGTGCCCGGCCGCCCGATAGCGTCCTTTTTGGAATTTCCGATTTATCGCTTCCAATCCTTTTATTTATGATAAATTTTAATCACGCACAGTTGAAGTGTGCTCGGCCCATAACCTGAAGGGTTATTTAGGATTGAAATAACGATTAAATACAGTTTTATTATCGTAAAAGTAATTAAGCTTTATTCAGCAACGTAATGCGACAACGGTCGAGGCACAAGTGGTGCATAGTACGAGTATATCATTGAGAGGCGCAACGGCGCCATGGCGACACAGTCTGCCACACTGTCGGTAAAGAGGGAGACTGGCGTAGGGCGCTATATTTCAACAAAAAAGTTGTATAGAAAAACCAATTTTCTATTGATTTTTTCCCACAAAATATTTTCAATAGAAATGGAAAAAAACTAATAGAATTTCCAATAGAAGTTCAATAGAATTCCTTTGCCAATTTGCTTGGTTTTTCTATTAAATTTTTTCGTATGTGCATAGTTAATCTAGAGTTAGATCTAGGTGTATAGACAAAACCCAGGGAAAAGAGAGAGAAACTCTGGAAAATTCCTGGAAAGTTGAGTCTGGGTAATCTCTGGGAAGTTGAATCTGGGTCAACTCTGGTTTTGATCTATCAGGGTATTCTTCAGGTTCTCTGTGTTTTTCATCAGAAACATTCCATATAAATGTATAGAAAAAATCGATTGGTGTATCCAACTTATTTATGGAGATTTCTACACAAAAATTCCTCGTCGTTAATTTTCCAATTTTTCTTCAATTCATTTATCTATTTTTATCTAGCGGTGAAAGATAGCCAAAATGTTCAGCGGATTGATTCAATCCGGAAAGTCAATTTGATTCGAGTACTGTGACTTGATCTAAGTTGGAAGATACTTGATTCAACTAGGACAAATACTAGATTCAAGTGGGAAAAATACTCGAATCAGGTAGAAAATTTTCGAGTTTTTCAGCGGACAAAAAAATTCGACTGAGTAAATGGAGCCTACAGAGATTTGGTTATTGGAATAAATTTGAGGGCACTCCACGATGCTACAAAAAAATCAGAAACCCCGGAGAGGCCTGACGGACCAACCCATGAGTTGGGATTCTAGGTTTTTCCCGTAAACCTAGAGTATGTCTCGGGATTTACTAGAGTTGGAATGAGCTCGTAACCTAGAGTTTTTCTGTTTTCTCTGAGGTCTTGGGGGCAAAACCCAGAGTTCTTTTTTAACATTAGGAATGGGTCTAGGCTTTCTTCAAAGTTTTGGGGGAAAACCGAGAGTTCGTTTTCATTTTTAGGAACGAGTCTAGGTTTTCTTTAGGGCCTTGGGGGCAAAACCGCGAGTTATTTTTTAACTTTAGGGATGGGTCTAGGCTTTCTTTCGAGGCTTGGGCGAAAACCGAGAGTTCTTTTTTAACTTTAGGGATGAGTCCAGGTTTTCTTTAGGGTTTTGAGCAAAACCGAGAGTTATTTTGTAACTTTCGGGATGAGTCTAGGCTTTCTTTAGGGTCTTGGAGCAAAACCGAGAGTTACTTTTTAACTTTAGGGATGAGTCCAGGTTTTCTTTAGGGCTTTGAGGAAAACCGAGAGTTCTTTTTCAACTTTAGGGATGTTTCTAGGCTTTCTTTAGGGTCTTGGGGCAAAACCGAGAGTTATTTTGTAACTTTCGGGATGAGTCTAGGCTTTCTTAGGGTCTTGGGGCAAAACCGAGGGTTATTTTTTACCTTTAGGGATGGGTCTAGGCTTTCTTTAGGGTCATGGGGGAAAACCGAGAGTTCTTTTTCACCTTTAGGGATGAGTCTAGGCTTTCTTTAGGGTCTTGAGGCCAAACCGTGAGTTTTTTTTTAAATTCCGGGATGAGTCTAGGCTTTCTTTAGGGTTTTGGGGGAAAACCGAGAGTTCTTTTTCAACTTTAGCGATGAGTCTAGGTTTTCTTTAGGGTCTTGGGGGCAAAACTGAGAGTTCTTTTTTAACTTTCGGGATGAGTCTAGGCTTTCTTTAGGGTTTTTGAGAAAAAATCGAGAGTTGTTTTTCAACTTTAGGGATGAGTCTAGGTTTTCTTTAGGGTCTTGGGGGCAAAACCGAGAGTTCTTTTTTAACTTTCGGGATGAGTCTAGGCTTTCTTTTGGGTTTTGGGGAAAAACCGAGAGTTCTTTTTCAACTTCAGGGATGTTCTAATGTAACATGTAAGGATGTTTTTCAACTTTTTTTTCCTCCCTATTTATCGCTCACTTCAAATCACTATTTGACGCCAACTTCGCCTGATCTTCCGTTTCCGTAAAGAAACTCTCCGGCCTTACTCATCGATGACTCATCGACTCGCTTTGTGGGGGAATCTCTCTAAGACCTGTTGGGGCTTGTATGAAAATATAATAACCTGTTGAAACTTGCATGAAATCCGATATTGGCGCCACCATCGCGGAACGTTCGAAAAGGATGACGTCATCGATGACTCATCGACTGGCGTGGTGGGGGAATCCCTCTAAGACCTGTTGGGACTTGTATAAAATATAATGACCTGTTGAAACTTGCATGAAATCGGATATTGGCGCCACCGTCCTGGAAGGTTCGAGAAGGATGACGTCATCGATGACTCATCGATTCGAGTGGTGGGGAGCTGTCCTGTTGAGATTTGTATAAAATATAATGACCTGTTGAAACATGCTTGAAATCGGATATTGGCGCCACCGTTGCGGAGCGTTCTAGACGGATGACGTCATCGATGAGTCATCCTCATCAACTTGGGGCGTGGTGGGGGTACTTCCTGAGTCCTGTTGGGACTTGTATGAAATATGAGCCTATGATGAATCATGGTATGGTACAAAGGAGATATCATGTTATTTTTCGATTATTCTCCAACATTCTCCAAGGTTCTCAAATGTTCCAAGATGAGTCACAGTCTCCAATTTGTGGTGGGGGGATCTCTATATAACGCGCTTGCCGTATCCATTCCGCATTCCATCTGAGTTCCAGTTCTATTGGTTTAACGTCGTATCCTACAGTGATATAAAGAGTGACCATAATGTGTTATCATAATCATCTTTATAAGGAGAATGATGGGGAATCCAGCATTGATGAGGAGATGATCCGTGAATATTTCAACAAAGATTGTCATACATTCGCAAAATACCTGGCGACTGACTTTCATTGTTTATGGGACAATTATGAAGTATTGAAAGCTGAGCGACATCCTGAGGGGAAATTTAATTATTCTAATTGTACAACTCGACTTGAGGGATTATCTCACATAATCCAGAGCATCAATAATTTGGGGAAATTGAAGAAATTCTGCGAGGAGCTGAGGGATGAAATGACCAACGTGGAGGAGGAGGATGAATTAGTGGCAAGGAGTGTCAATTAAATTCAATGGTTGAAATCAGTTCCACCATACTGCCTCAATGACAGCGAAGTTGTGGAGAAATTATCGATTTACGCACCACCCGATCTTCCACCATTGGGGGAATTCATGTATCAACTTCGCTAAAACTTCAAAGATCTGTGCTCCAAGTTCAAACGTAACAAGTGTTATCCTTGTGATAAGTTATCTCAAACTCTGGAGATAGTCAAAGGAGATTTCCAAAATTTGCGAGTTTCAATTGAACTCCTGAGTTTTGAGCATGATATATTCTTCGCTTCTCGCGGTCGTCTGCCTGCTGATTTGATTTGAATGATGATGGAGCCGATGGGCAAAAGTGCTGCAGAAAGAGATCAATAAGAAAAGAAGATGAATCGAATTGATTTCCAATTAGAGCCACAGATTCATTTGATGTTGCATTGGGACTATGCATATCGATCTGCTCGTCGAGGTCCATGGGAGGCGATAGCTCGAGACCGACATCGTTTTCAACGTCGGATAAATTTGTGTGAAAAAATGTTGAACCCTATATTCTTACCAAAGCATAGACAATCTGTTTTCGAGACTCGTTTCAGCTCGTTTTGAATTGCTCATGCTATTTTTATTAATATTGTATATATGACTATAAGGAGAAAGGGGTTTGTAACAATAAAACCAAGAATTTTTATTTTTTTCTAAATAATCAAAATCAATAATTCGTAATGTATAGTGTTATATTTATTTTTCTTACATTAACTTCTTAACCCCACCACTGATTTGCACACATTTGGAAACATTTTCAAATATTTCACAATATTTGCAAGCTTTCTGCAAACATTTACAAACATATGCAAACGTATGCAAACATATGCAAACATGTGCAAATATGTTCAAACAATGGTCGAATATTTTCAAGATAAATGACATCCGTTAGTCACTCAGACTGATAACTCATCGATGAGCAAGGTGGGGGTTTCCCGTAAGTCCTGCTGAGACTTGTACATTCGACAAGGATGACGTCATGGGCAATATCCCACGTTTCCTGTTAGGACTTGGATGAAATATAATGACCGGTTAAAACTTGCCTATTGTAATGAGTCATTGCTGTCTTGGAATAAAAATTACGTCATACTTGTTCGCGAATATTCGAGAATGTTCCATGATGGTTCAAGTCGCGGTGGGGTAAGGGGGTGAGTTGCTATAAAATCAACCGACTCCACTGGATTCAGCTTCAAACACAAAATTGATTTGCTACCATCACGATCTGTGGTTTTAGTGTGTTATTATAATGTTGATGTTGGATGTTCAAGGTTTTCAACACCCAACTCAGAAATTTATTGTAAAAGAACTGGCAGTTTAAGCAGTTGGAAAAAATGAGTGTGCTTGTCTGCTTTTCCAACCCCCATGTGGATGGTATGAATTATCAGCAAAATACCAAAGAACCAATGAATGGATTATTAATAATCACCATGGAATCGCATGGGAAATAGGATTCATTCCATATGATGAGGTGTAAGATGCAATTGCGAAGATTACGAAAGGAGTGACAATTATCTTCATGAATGGACAGGAGAAGAGAATATGGTTGCAATTTTACACCGATAAAGTGATAATAGACTTGAATGAGTTGGGGTGCTCAAAAGCAAAATATATCACAATCCCCAGATGCGGGAATCACAAAGAGCATAGTCTCATCGAGAATTATAACTGTGCATTCGAAAATTGTGGGAAGCTATTGAAATGGGTCACAAAATACTTTCATTCGACTTTGGATCCGACTACTGACTTCTTCGATTGGATACAGGATATGCAAATGTTGCAAGCAGATTCCACACAGCTCCTGAAAAGATTTCTCTTGAAATTTACATGGTAACACATCGACGAATTATGGGAGACATTAACAGAGAGGTTGAAAAATATGAGCGAAATTAACAAGTATCGCTAATGTTATCAACATCATCCAACATCGATTCATGGAGGCAACGCTGTGGATGGACCTGTACCGCTCATAAAAAATGGTCTCGTTCGTCAATGATCAGATTGGATAATCTTTTCATAATAATCAGAAACGATTATTGATACCTTTATATTCCATACAATGTTTAATATGTAGCTACGATTGATAATGAGTATTATACATATTTTTAGGTATATGTTCTCACCTTCAAGCTCGCTCAAGATTTTTCAAAATTATACGAGAATACTCTAAATGAAAAAGTTTCATTCCATCAAAACAAGTTGATGTTGTTATATAAATTCTTCCCTTATATAAATTATTTTTCGAGATATTCAGCCTCAAAACATAGTAAACGATTCGAAGAGAAGCTCACTACACATACAGAGCAACCAACGAATTCGCCCCCACTTTACACCATTGATCTGAGAGAACAGATTGACTGGTTCAACTATATCTACTACACGTGCTCCTCACAATCCCATCGTGCATACGCAACGCAAACCCACCATGTACATCGTTATTAAATGCATCACCCCCTATGACTAATGTTATTATATAATTTAAGATGTTTGGAGCCAAATTGGAAAATTTAAACAGTTAGTTGGCTGAGGGTAATATTTACAGCTGCAAAAATTCATGTTCATGCAGTCTTTGAGAAGCAGCTTAAAATCAAGTATCTTGGGGGAAAAAACGAGATTTGAATTCATCGGGATCTGAAGAAAAATCTATGAGATACAATGAGGTCGTTCATTATTAGATTTATAAGTTCATAACCACTTGTCTGAAAAAAATTATTTCTCCTTCATATAATTGTATTGATAATAAATCCACAAAAATTAATCTGAGAAGAATGGAGTTTCTTCATTTTTCCTGATTTTTTGTAACTTGTCTTAAATCTTTCTTATCGATGTAAGATTGGTAAATTAATAAAAAAAAGAGAAATCTTCACATGTATGGAGAAGACAGAAATAAAAACCAATAGACTAAGAGATCTGAATGCTAGCAAACTCGCTGTTGATACTTGAAAACTTTTGCATACATTTGTCAACATTTGCAAACATTTGTCAGTATTTCTCAACATTTGCCATTCTTGGTTCGTGAATATCCCTAACTAAAATCCCATCTCTAAACAAAATTTCCTTATTTCGAATATTTCCCCTCAAAATCGAGCTGCAATTCAATATTTTAATGAAAAGGTAACAGTGTGAACCTAGCGTCGTACAGTAAATTCAAATTTTAATCATTTTAGCTGTCTTTTTAATAAAGCAACTGAAAAGATAGTCTTCCGACGCTGATAATTTCTCCAGACATCACACATGAAACGGAATGAGTCGTTGAATCTTAAATTTAGACAAGTCCCTGCTACCCATTTAGTGAATGAGATATAATGTTCTTTATTAACTGGAAGAATTTGGATAGTACCTTCAAGTGATGTTGCAAAACTACGAATGATAAAATGAGCATCATAACCGGAGAGATTCTGGAATATAATAGGAATAGTATGAGAATTTTGATATGCAAGGTTACAACTCCTATGCCCAGCCCTGTGATATTTTCCTGTTAAATGACAACGATCACGAACTTTATCACTTCCATTCAAGGGATTTTTACACATCTGACATGTCACTGCTGATCTGAAATCCTCAATTTGCTGAGTTGATAAGTTTTCCTTTTTCAGATTGGTCTTCAAGTATTTATCTATTCTGTATGATAGCAGCTTCATCTCCGTTGAAAACAACTCAATACAATGAGGACCTCGATGGGTTTTTACTTGTGACAATGAATCCTCAAAAGTACATTTCACATAGAATAAGATACTATGAGGGATATGATGATCATTCTCTTTTGACTCTATTAATAGTACATTAGAGTACAAGGGCACAAATTTCGTTTTCGACGAATGTGAATACAGACCTCGTCTTTNAGAGAAATCTTCACATGTATGGAGAAGACAGAAATAAAAACCAATAGACTAAGAGATCTGAATGCTAGCAAACTCGCTGTTGATACTTGAAAACTTTTGCATACATTTGTCAACATTTGGAAACATTTGTCAGTATTTCTCAACATTTGCCATTCTTGGTTCGTGAATATCCCTAACTAAAATCCCATCTCTAAACAAAATTTCCTTATTTCGAATATTTCCCCTCAAAATCGAGCTGCAATTCAATATTTTAATGAAAAGGTAACAGTGTGAACCTAGCGTCGTACAGTAAATTCAAATTTTAATCATTTTAGCTGTCTTTTTAATAAAGCAACTGAAAAGATAGTCTTCCGACGCTGATAATTTCTCCAGACATCACACATGAAACGGAATGAGTCGTTGAATCTTAAATTTAGACAAGTCCCTGCTACCCATTTAGTGAATGAGATATAATGTTCTTTATTAACTGGAAGAATTTGGATAGTACCTTCAAGTGATGTTGCAAAACTACGAATGATAAAATGAGCATCATAACCGGAGAGATTCTGGAATATAATAGGAATAGTATGAGAATTTTGATATGCAAGGTTACAACTCCTATGCCCAGCCCTGTGATATTTTCCTGTTAAATGACAACGATCACGAACTTTATCACTTCCATTCAAGGGATTTTTACACATCTGACATGTCACTGCTGATCTGAAATCCTCAATTTGCTGAGTTGATAAGTTTTCCTTTTTCAGATTGGTCTTCAAGTATTTATCTATTCTGTATGATAGCAGCTTCATCTCCGTTGAAAACAACTCAATACAATGAGGACCTCGATGGGTTTTTACTTGTGACAATGAATCCTCAAAAGTACATTTCACATAGAATAAGATACTATGAGGGATATGATGATCATTCTCTTTTGACTCTATTAATAGTACATTAGAGTACAAGGGCACAAATTTCGTTTTCGACGAATGTGAATACAGACCTCGTCTTTGGCTCGGCCTGTAAACTTCACATTCGTCGAAAACGAAGTTTATGCCCGAGTGGGCTATACTATTTTATGCCACATCGTGCAGAAGTCGAGTTTGAAGCACGCTGCGCGAAGCGCGCCGTGCGATAAACTTGACTTATTGCACGGCGTGCCATAAACATTCTAAATCTGTATAAACGGCAAATGGGACGGTTTCTGCATGTTTGAAATTCTTAAAGTTCAATATTTTATATTTCTCTTCAGACAAGACAATTCGTACTTTATTCAAAATTTCCTATGATAGCTCTATGGAGATGAGTTAGCTTTTCTTCTTCTTCTGTTATTATTATTGCATATTTTTTATTAATTTATCTGAAAATTAGCTTTCTGATGGTTTCTTCAAATGTAACGTTTCAAATTCATTCAAGTAGGTATTGAGAAAATTTTGCAATTACCATTTAATCGAAGGGTCGAGGGAGAGAAAGAACCGTAAAAAAGACAATCGGTAGAGAAGGAAGGAATAATAGGAATAATGATGATAACATTCCATTAAGTTAAAAATCTAACAAAATGAGTTGAAAATGAATCTTATTAATTTAATAGAATGATAAATAATGAATTATACGTTATAGAAGGAAATGATTTGCAAAACAAGAAATCGGAAGCGTATTGCTATTATATTGACGAAAATAACTATACTATATGCAATACAAGGGCAATTTGTGACCAAAGATATTAATTTTTTCGAAATAATCACAATATTGTTCTCGTGTACTTCGCATAGTCGACAGATATTATCATAAGGAATATTTTGACACCAAAAAACCTCTAGACTTCTTACAATTTTTTTTTTATTTTGAAATCTTTTTTCATGTTTTTAAATGTTTGCGAATGTTTAAAAATGTTTTTCAAATGTTTTTAAATGTTTAGAAATGTTTTGAAAACGTTTTTCAGCTGCCAGCAAATTTTCCCTAGTGGAAAAACATAAGGTGGAGGCGTAACATGCCTGATCAGAATTTCGGATCGAACTTCATCAGTTTCTGATCGAGACCTGAACAGAATTTCCACTCGGGTATGAGTCAATTTGGGAGTGAAATTCGTAAGTGTCCTGGTAGCTTAGATGGTAAGAGCACCCGTCGCGACATTGGGAGGTCCCGGGTTCGATTGCCGGCTAGGAAGTTACAAATTTTTTCTCTAAAAAAAATTAAATTTAATTAATGCCTAATGATGGTAGGTGGAGAAACGCTAGTGGAAAAACATAGGGTGGAGGCGTCACATGCCTGATTAGAATTTCGGATCGAACTTGATCAGTTTCTGATCGAGACCTGAACAGAATTTCCACTCGGGTATGAGTCAATTTGGGAGTGAAATTCGTAAGTGTCCTGGTAGCTTAGATGGTAAGAGCACCCGTCGCGACATTGGGAGGTCCCGGGTTCGATTGCCGGCTAGGAAGTTACAAATTTTTTCTCTAAAAAAAATTAAATTTAATTAATGCCTAATGATGGTAGGTGGAGAAACGCTAGTGGAAAAACATAGGGTGGAGGCGTCACATGCCTGATTAGAATTTCGGATCGAACTTGATCAGTTTCTGATCGAGACCTGAACAGAATTTCCACTCGGGTCTTTTAATATTCATCAATGTTTTCAAATGTCTTTCGAATGTTTTGATTTAAAATGTTTCTCAAAGGTATGCAATTGGTTTTTAATGTTTTTAAATATTGGTTCCGAATGGGAACACTATAATTATTCAAATTTAAGTTGTCGATTTTTCTTGTTATATTGAACCATTATGATTCAAAATGTCCAAAAGTACAATTTTTAAACCATGTGCGTACGTATGTAAACAAATTTTGCTTCGATTCTTCGCTAATAAATCGATGGCATTGAATCTTTTTTTTCCTTCCAATGTAGGTATTGTTGAGCCCTATCAATCGTCATTAATTAAAATTCAATTCATGTATTACTTTTTGAAATTTTAGAATTTTTTCAAATATTTGTTTTTCACGGTAACTAAAAAAAAATATTGCGAATTAATTGAATGATCGCTTCAAAAATTTGTTTGTATACGTTTTTGACCGAGTTCGAAGATGAAGGCGACATCAACAATCGTTATATATTTGCAGGTTTGCAAAAATTCTCTATTTTCTCAAAATCAGAATTCTGGGGATACCTTTTTGAACATTTCCAATTTTCCATGTTTTTAATTATTATTTTCCATAATTTTTTCTGAAAGTTAGCTTCCTGATGGTTTGTTCAAATTTAATTTTTCAAATTCATTTAAATATGTATAAACTAAATGTTTCTATTAACATTTTATCGAAGGGGTGAGGTAGAAAGAGAGAGAACCGTAAAAAAGTCAACTTGCTGAGAAATTCATGGAAAATAATAATTAAAAACATGGAAAATTGGAAATGTTCAAGAATCATCATAAAAAAATCCAATCAACCAATAAAGCTATCATAATCATGTTTTAACGTCGACTTAATTGCATTAAAACAAGAATTTTAAGCTATAATTGAATTCATTTGAAGCATTATGTACAAAGGTATCCCCAGAATTCTGATTTTCAGAAAATACAGAATTTTTGCAAACTTGCAAATATATAACGATTATTGATGTCGCCTTCATCTTCGAACTCGGTCAAAAACGTATACAAACAAATTTTTTAAGCGATCATTCAATTAATTCACAACATTTTCTTTAGTTACCGTGAAAAAAAAATATTTGAAAAAATTCAAAAATTTCAAAAAGTAATACATGAATTGAATTTTAATTAATGACGATTGATAGAGCTCAACAATACCTACATTGGAGGGAAAAAAAAGATTCAATGCCATCGATTCATTAGCGACGAATCGAAGCAAAATTTGTTTACATACGTACGCACATGGTTTAAAAATTGCACTTTTGGACATGTTGAATCATAATGGTTCAATATAACAAGAAGAATCGACAACTTAAATTTGAATGATTACAATGTTCCCATTCGGAACCAATATTTAGAAACATTAAAAACCAATTGCATACCTTTGAGAAACATTTGAAATCAAAACATTCGAAAGACATTTGAAAATATTGATGAATATTAAAAGCCATTTGCATGCAGCTGAAAAACGTTTTCAAAACATTTCTAAACATTTAAAAACATTTGAAAAACATTTTTAAACATTTGCAAACATTTCAAAACATGAAAAAACATTTCAAAATTTTTTTAAAAACATCGATTGTAAGACGTCTAGAGGTTTTTTGGTGTCAAAATATTCCTTATGATAATATCTGACGACTATGCGACGTACACTAGAACAATATTGTGATTATTTCGATGAAATTAATAATATCTTTGGTGACAAATTGCCCTTGTATTGCATATAGTATAGTTATTTTTGTCAATAAAATAGCAATACGCTTCCGATTTCTTATTTTGCAAATTATTTCCTTCTTTAACGTATAATTCATTGTTTATCATTCTTTTAAATTAAATAAGATTAATTTTCAACTCATTTTGTCAGATTTTCAACTTGATGGAATGTTATCATCATTATTCTTATTATTCCTTTCTTCTCTAAACCCGATTGTCTTTTTTACGGTTCTCTCTCTCCCTCGATCCTTCGATTAAATGGTAATAGAAAAATTTTATCAATACTTACTTGAATGAATTTGAAACGTTACATTTGAAGAAACCATTAGAAAGCTAATTTTCAGATAAATTAATGAAAAATATGCAGTAATAATAACAGAAGGAGGAGAAAAGTTAACTCATCTCCATAGAGCTATCATAGGAAAATTTGAATAAAATACGAATGGTCTTGCCTGAAGAGAAATATAAAATATTGAACTCTAAGAATTTCAAACATCCAGAAACCGTCCCATTTGCCGTTTTCGCAGATTTAGAATGTTTAATAGAGTCAAAAGAGAATGATCATCATATCCCTCATAGTATCTTATTCTATGTGAAATGTGCTTTTGATGATTTATTATCACAATTCAAAACCCATCGAGGTCCTCATTGTATTGAGTCNTAATCTTAAATTTCATATCATGGACATGAACACTGAGATCGATAATCATAATAGTAAAGCACTCTACAGGTGAGAGTGAGAAAGTAAAGGGCGCGAATTGCCTGTGATTTGATTCAAATATTAACACTTATCAACTCAGCAAATTGAGGATTTCGGATCAGCAGTGACATGTCAGATGTGTAAAAATCCTTTGAATGAGAGTGATAAGGTTCGTGATCGTTGTCATTTAACAGGAAAATATCACAGGGCTGGGCATAGGAGTTGTAACCATACATATCAAAATTCTCGTACTATTCCTATTACATTCCAGAATCTCTCCGGTTATGATACTCATTTTATCATTCGTAGTTTTGCAATATCACTTGAACGACGCTAGGTTCATACTGTTACCTTTTCATTAAAATATTGAATTGCAGCTCGATTTTGACGGGAAATATTCGAAATAAGGAAATTTTGTTTAGAGATGGGATTTTAGTTAGGAATATTCACGAATCAAGAATGGCAAATGTTGAGAAATATTGACAAATGTTTCCAAATGTTGAGAAATGTTCATAAATGTTTTACAAATGATAATAAATATTTGCAATTGTTGAAGAATGTGGCCAAAATGTTTTGCAAATGTTTGATAACGTTGACAAATGTATGCAAAAGTTTTCAAGTATCAATAGCGAGTTTGCTAGCGTTCAAATCTCTTATTCTATTGGTTTTTATTTCTTTCTTCTCCACACATGTGAAGATTTCTTGTTTTTTATTAATTTACAAATCTTATATCGATAAGAAAGATTTAAGACAAGTTACAAAAAATAGGGAAAAATTAGGAAACTCCATTCTTCTCAGATTAATTTTCGTGGATGTATTATCAATACAATCATATGAAGGATAGATAATTTTTTTTCAGACAAGTGGTTATGAACTTATAAATCTAATAATGAACGACCTCATTGTATCTCATAGATTTTTCTTCAGATCCCGATGAATTTAAATCTCGTTTTTTCCCCCAAGATACTTGATTTTAAGCTGCTTTCCAGAGACTGCATGAACATAAATTTTTGCAGTGAAAAATATTACCCTCAGGCAACTAAATGTTTAAGTTTTCCAATTTGGCTCCAAAAATCATAAATTATATAATAACATTAGTCATAGGGGGTGATGCATTTAATAACGATATACATGGTGGGTTTGCGTTGCGTACGTATGATTCTATTCTATTCTATTCCATATTATTGGACATATCCCGTTCCAACTGTATACAACTGTATACTGTCCGAGCCTTGGAATGCGGATTCTGACCTTCGAGGAGATTCGATCCCAATGGCTAAATTAAAATATCATCCAAACTTTATCAATTCACTGAGTTTAATTTCCTGGATGAAAAACTAAATTCGCTTTCAGGTTTAGTTCTTCGGTCCTATAATTAATTTCCAGGTGTGATAAATTTCACGTTTTAAAATTCTTCGAGACACTTAACCACTGATGGAACAATCTAGCACTTAAACTGTTCTTATTGAATTTCCGGGGAGTCCGTTAACAACTATTTAAATATTGTTGTAAATTATCGGAGCCGCCAACCTTTACTTTTGGAAGAAAGAGATGAAGATATAGGAAGCGGAGAAAAGAAGAGAAAAAAAATAGAAAAGGGGATAGAAAGGAACCAAACGTAAAGGGACAAGGTAGAATATATTCTACGAGGCGGACGAACATCCGTCTCGTATGGCGGCTCCCGGCGAACTCCTACGTACGCATGATGGGTTTGTGAGGAGCACGTGTAGTATATATAGTCGAACCAGTCAATCTGTTCTCTCAGACCAATGGCGTGGAGTGGGGCGAACTCGTTGGCTGCACTATATGTGTAGAGAGCTTCTCTTCGAGTCGTTTACTACGTTGTGAGGCTGAATATCTCGAAAAATAGTTTATATAAGGGAAAATTTCATATAACATCAACTTGTTTTGATGGAATGAAGCTTTTTCATTTAGAGTATTCCCGTATAATTCTGAAAAATCTTAAGCGAGCTTGAAGATGAGAACATATAACTAAAAACATGTATAATACTCATTATCAATCGGAGCTACATATTAAACACTGTATGGAATATAAAGGTATCAATAATCATTTCTGATTATTATGAAAAAAGTTATCCAATCTGATAACACGGTTCGACAAAAAAGCCCTTGGTATTTGCCTGCCAGTTGAAATAAAGGTTACTTTATAGATTTTGGCACGTAGATTCAGGATCTGGCCTTATTTTTTCTCTACCACTTCTAGTTTACGAGAAAAAAAAAGTCTGATTTGCCAAAATATCCAAAAATGCACATTTTTGACATTTAATATATCGTTGATAAGGAAAAATTACAATCTAGCAAAAATTGAAGCAAAAAATAGAAATCCCATGAATGAAATTGTGTCAGAGCATTTTTATTTGAATGGATTGAATAAAAATGAAAAAAATATGATGAAAATGCATTTTGATTGAGTCGGGATGACTTTCGGTGGTGATTGAGTGTTTTTTGTTTTGTTCGATGTATTTATTCAGTATCATAATGATTTAGGTTATAGAATAATACTTGCTCATGGAATTGATAAAAATATTGCAGAATATTTGATTTATTTTTCATTCTTCTACTGGAAAATTCATAGGAATTCTACTAATTGAATGAATGTTTTTATTTCATTTTAGAAGGTATAGAATTTCAAGTAACATGGGAATTAATTTAATTACAATTGAAGAAAGGCTATAGTTATTAAAATAAATGTAATGATTTCATGATTTCTTCGTTGAAAGGGCTCAGAATATTTCCCAGATCGTCATAGCACGTCAGTTCTCATCAATCTTTGGGTACACAGGAAAGGTAAAGTACCGGGAGATTCTGAAATTTCCGATGTATTCCCCGGAGTTGTCTTCTCAATTCTTACTCTGCAAAGGTCCTTATAAATGGAGAACTGAGGATTGAAGTCGTAGAACGAGATGAGTCTCTCATTCTACACTGAAAAAAAAGGTCTTCATGAAAATTACCCTATTTCTCTTAGATTCAAAAGTATTCATCGAAAATTGGCGCTAGTGTTAAGCTCACTCATTTCGTTTCATTTTTTTGCTCAGTAAATTACCAAAGGGTTAAGCTGACTCATGTTCATTCACTACTTCGCCATTGGAGTAAATCAATTGATTTTTTTTCAACACCGCCTTACCCTTCATAGTGAGGATGATCCTCTATCAATCCATTAACTATTCGAAATATTATTCCGTTATTGTTCTTGACTGTTTGAACTAATGAACGAATCCCCTGAATATCTCTCATCAATCGTAACATGTACTGCTGAATTCACATTGACAAAAGAGAGTGAAATTCTAAATAAATTAACGGGAATCAAGNTTATAGAATAATACTTGCTCATGGAATTGATAAAAATATTGCAGAATATTTGATTTATTTTTCATTCTTCTACTGGAAAATTCATAGGAATTCTACTAATTGAATGAATGTTTTTATTTCATTTTAGAAGGTATAGAATTTCAAGTAACATGGGAATTAATTTAATTACAATTGAAGAAAGGCTATAGTTATTAAAATAAATGTAATGATTTCATGATTTCTTCGTTGAAAGGGCTCAGAATATTTCCCAGATCGTCATAGCACGTCAGTTCTCATCAATCTTTGGGTACACAGGAAAGGTAAAGTACCGGGAGATTCTGAAATTTCCGATGTATTCCCCGGAGTTGTCTTCTCAATTCTTACTCTGCAAAGGTCCTTATAAATGGAGAACTGAGGATTGAAGTCGTAGAACGAGATGAGTCTCTCATTCTACACTGAAAAAAAAGGTCTTCATGAAAATTACCCTATTTCTCTTAGATTCAAAAGTATTCATCGAAAATTGGCGCTAGTGTTAAGCTCACTCATTTCGTTTCATTTTTTTGCTCAGTAAATTACCAAAGGGTTAAGCTGACTCATGTTCATTCACTACTTCGCCATTGGAGTAAATCAATTGATTTTTTTTCAACACCGCCTTACCCTTCATAGTGAGGATGATCCTCTATCAATCCATTAACTATTCGAAATATTATTCCGTTATTGTTCTTGACTGTTTGAACTAATGAACGAATCCCCTGAATATCTCTCATCAATCGTAACATGTACTGCTGAATTCACATTGACAAAAGAGAGTGAAATTCTAAATAAATTAACGGGAATCAAGCCCATCAATTGCGAGTATAAGCGTGTATAAGAATATTACAAATGCCTAGATGCTGCAAGTCTTCACCAGACTCCTTCTGTTATGTTTGTGGTAAATACACTGTGGAGAAACAACGATGTAAGATCACAGCATCAGTTGAAGAGGGTGCAAATGTTGTTTCAATCGATTGATTGGGAATCTGGGTNAAAATAAATGTAATGATTTCATGATTTCTTCGTTGAAAGGGCTCAGAATATTTCCCAGATCGTCATAGCACGTCAGTTCTCATCAATCTTTGGGTACACAGGAAAGGTAAAGTACCGGGAGATTCTGAAATTTCCGATGTATTCCCCGGAGTTGTCTTCTCAATTCTTACTCTGCAAAGGTCCTTATAAATGGAGAACTGAGGATTGAAGTCGTAGAACGAGATGAGTCTCTCATTCTACACTGAAAAAAAAGGTCTTCATGAAAATTACCCTATTTCTCTTAGATTCAAAAGTATTCATCGAAAATTGGCGCTAGTGTTAAGCTCACTCATTTCGTTTCATTTTTTTGCTCAGTAAATTACCAAAGGGTTAAGCTGACTCATGTTCATTCACTACTTCGCCATTGGAGTAAATCAATTGATTTTTTTTCAACACCGCCTTACCCTTCATAGTGAGGATGATCCTCTATCAATCCATTAACTATTCGAAATATTATTCCGTTATTGTTCTTGACTGTTTGAACTAATGAACGAATCCCCTGAATATCTCTCATCAATCGTAACATGTACTGCTGAATTCACATTGACAAAAGAGAGTGAAATTCTAAATAAATTAACGGGAATCAAGCCCATCAATTGCGAGTATAAGCGTGTATAAGAATATTACAAATGCCTAGATGCTGCAAGTCTTCACCAGACTCCTTCTGTTATGTTTGTGGTAAATACACTGTGGAGAAACAACGATGTAAGATCACAGCATCAGTTGAAGAGGGTGCAAATGTTGTTTCAATCGATTGATTGGGAATCTGGGTAAACCATGGGTGCCGAAGACGTGTTGCTCGTATTGCAGTCGAAATTTGGCTGGAGCAGTGAAGAAGCAAAAAAGATACCTTTCAGTACTCCAATGGTTTGGAGAGAACCAGCCAATCACACGGACATTGTTACTTTTGTCTAACTCCCATTCAAGGGCATTCGTCGAAGACAAAAGATCGAAATTGTATACCCAAAGTTGAAATCTGTTGACCATCCGAATTTTTCCCGGCTGACATTGCTCTTCCAAAGATTGATCCTCGAAGGGATGATGGACAGGATGCAGTTCCACCTGATGAACTCAAGTCGAAGGAAGTTATGGAAGATTCAGAAGTCAAACTACCTATCGTAAAGCAAAAGCTCCAAAATGTTAGCAAACCAGGGTCATCGGAGGGGGTCGGCGAATAGTTAAAAAATAGGGGCTTTTTAGGGGCTAATTTTCTGCAAGAAAAAACAATTTTCTGCTCAAATATAATGGCCAAAAAACTCATTTTTCGATTCTGCACGTTAAGCTAGCAGACCAATGGGGTCGAATCGAGATAATTAGTGACCCATGAGTACTAAATAGGGGCTAATTTTCTGCAGGAAAATAATTCGATTTTTCCCGAATTTTTCCGCTATTTCCCAGGAGGTCAAAATGCGTCAGGTGAGGGTAGGGTTAAATCAGGTACCTCGGACCCTAGGATCAGTGAATGCCTTCTAGGAAACATGGGCTTCAATTCAAAACTTGTCGCGAATTTTCTGCTCTCTTACTAAAGGGTCTAAGTCCTCACCGGCCCGAATGGGTCAATTCAAGATGGCTCCCTTGCACCACTCGATGGGTAGATACATTCAGAGAAATATGGGCTTCATTAGAAATTTTCTGCTGGAATAATAAGGGCCTAAGTCCTCAATTACCGAAATGCATCAATTGAAGATGGCTACCTCAGGCCTCTCCGATGGGTCACAACGTTCAAGGAATTATGGGCTTCAATTTGAACCCTATTAGAAATTTTCTGCTCCAATTTTAAGGGTCTTGGTCCCCCTATTGACCTATCGGAGAGGCCCGAGGGAGCCATCTTGAATTGACCCGTTGAATCCTGGCGGGACCAAGCCTTTAATAGTGCTGCAGAAAATTGCTAATAGGGCTCAAATAGAAGTCCATAATTCCTTGAACGTATTGACCCATTGAGAGGCTCGGGGGGACCATCTTGAATTTACTTGTTCAACCCTGTGGAGACCAAGGCCCTTGATATTGGACCAGAAAATTTCTAACAGTGTTTAAATTGAAGCGCATATTTCCTTGAATGTACTGACCCATCGAGGGGCTCGAGGGAGCCATTTTGAATTGACCCGTTTAATCATGGGGGGACCAAGGCCCTTAGTATTGCAGCAGAAAATTTCTAATGGGGCTCAAATTGAAGCCCATATTTTCTTAAACGTATTGACCCATCGGAGAGGCCCGAGCGAGCCATCTTGAATTGATCCATTCAACCCTGGGGGGACTAAAGCTCTTAATAGTGCTGCAGAAAATTTCTAATAGGGCTCAATTTAAAGCCCATATTTCCTTGAACGTATTGATCCATCGGAGAGGCCCGAGGGAGCCATCTTGAATTGACCCATTTTGCCCTAGGGGGACCAAGGCCCTTAAAAGTGGAGCAGAAAATTTCTAATAGGGTTCAAATTGAAGCCCATAATTCCTTGAACGTTGTGCCCGTCGGAGAGGCCTAAGGTAGCCATCTTGAATTGATGCATTTTGGTAATTGAGGACTTAGGCCCCGTTATTATTCCAGCAGAAAATTTCTAATCAGGCCCAAATTGAAGCCCATATTCCCTTGAATGTATTGGCTCGTCGAGGGGCCGGAGGGAGTCATCTTGAATTGACCCATTTCGGTCATTGAGGACTCAGGCCCATATTATTTCAGCAGAAAATTGCTAATGAGGCTCAAATTGAAGCCCATATTCCCTTGAATGTATTGGCTCGTCGAGGGGCCGGAGGGAGTCATCTTGAATTGACCCATTTCGGTCATTGAGGACTCAGGCCCATATTATTTCAGCAGAAAATTGCTAATGAGGCTCAAATTGAAGCCCATATTTCTTTGAACGTATTGACTAATCGGAGAGGCCCGAGGGAGCCATCTTGACTTGATCCGTTCAACCTTGGGGGGACTGAGGCCCTTAATAGTGCTGCAGAAAATTTCTAATAGGGCTCAATTTGAAGCCCATATTTCCTTGAACGTATTGACCCATCGGAGAGGCCCGCGGGAGCCATCTTGAATTGACCCGTTCAACCCTGGGGGGACCAAGGCCCTTAATAGTGTTGCAGAAAATTTCTAATAGAGCTCAAATAGAAGCCCATAACTCCTTGAACGTATTGACCCATTGAGGGGCTCGAGGGAGCCATCTTGAATTGACCCATTTCGCTCATTGAGGACTCAGGCCCATATGATTTCAGCAAAAAATTTCTCATAGGGTTCCAATTAAAGCCCATATTTTCTTGAACGTATTGACCCATCAGAGAGGCCCGAGGGAGCCATCTTGAATTGACCCATTTTGCCCTGGGGGGACCAAGACTCTTAATATTGGAGCAGACAATTTCTAATCGGGTTCAAATTGAAGTCCATTATTTCTTGAACGTATTGACTCATCGGAGAGGCCCGATGTAGCCATCTTGAATTGACCCATTTTGCCCTAGCGGGACCAAAGCCCTTAAAAGTGGAGCAGAAATGTTCTAATAGGGTTCAAATTGAAGCCCATAATTCCTTGAACGTTGTGACCCATCGAAGAGGCCTGAGGCAGCCATCTTTAATTGATGCATTTCGGTAATTGAGCACTTAGGCCCTTATTATTCCAGCAGAAAATTTCTAATGAGCCCCAAATTGAAGCCCATATTCCCTTGAATGTATTGACCCGTCAAGGGGCCAGAGGGAGCCATCTTGAATAGACCCATTTCGGTTATTGAGGACTTAGAATAGAATAAAAAATGTGCGGCTGGTCACTTAAAGCGCCCAGAGTCACCTAAATCACACGATCTTTTGTAACTTCCGCCTTAGTTTCGGTCAGTCACACAGCCCCAGCCCTGTGTTTCTCACTAGGCTAATAAGGCTGGTGACAGCCGCTTGTTGTAAGTCCTCTGGTTCCAGGAAAGCCTGGCCCCAGATTTTATATCGACGGAGTGCTAATAGGGGGCATTCACATAAAATGTGGATGACGCCCTCCTTATCGCCTCCGCACAGTCTGCAGTCTTCTTGTTCTGCAAGTTTCGTCTTGAACAGATGAGCTCTGAGAGCTGTATGACCCGTATGAGCCCTACTGCTACCCTCAGATCCCTTCTGTGCAGCTCCAGAAGCTTTCTGGTCCTGACTCTTAGTTGCCCTCTCATAAGCAGTTCCGCTTGTCTGCAGGTCGCAACTTTCTCCCAACGCCTGACATGATCCCGCTGGAAATGATCTTTAATAAGAGTTTTTCCCACTGCGAAGGGCATGCCAAGCAGGCCGTGTGAGGGCACCCTTTCTGTACCCTCCTTGGCCAGCTTATCTGCCTCTTCATTACCCAGAATCCCATGGTGACCTGGCACCCAGGTTACGGTGACCCGGTTGTTTTTACCCAGTGTGTCCAATGCCTGCATGCATTCCCACACCACCTGTGACTCTGTAGTGGGTTTTTCCAGGGCGTGTATCGCCGCCTGGCTGTCACTGCAGATGAATATTTTCATCTTTTTTGTGTCTCTCGCGTTCAGATACTCTGCACACTTAAGT